>NC_036643.1:8737567-8799384 GCF_002806865.2 Cucurbita pepo subsp. pepo
GGGAACTACCTCTCTTCTATCCCTAAAAGTTGGTAGGAGTGAATTCCATCTTGCACCCCACGTCCCCAGCCATTCACCCAGTCTTACCCCCGAAATGGGAGACCTATTGAGTCGGCGAACTAGAGAAACTCTCACCCATGCAAATCTAAGGATAATTTCGAATAAACANGGTGGCAACAACAATCCTATCCTTACGCTCCTCAACTTCGCCACCATGCTCGATAGCGCCTCACACGCTCTGTGTCTGTAAGTTAACACACATCTTTATCGACCATGCTGCGTAGTTACTTTTCGTGAGTAACGGGTATTGAAGCATTACATTCCCCTCCCTTTCGCTTCTTATCATTGTCACATCACCTCCGGCAACTTCGTGTGGTGACGACATTTGTTTCGACATCCTAGCTCTGATACATAATGTTGGAAATTGCCCACGATCGAAATATATAGAAACAAATAATTGAAGCTAAAGAACAATTTAAGGGGAGAGAGCGTTTAGATAGAGGAATCTTAAGCTCAAAGAAATGGTGAGCCTCGATTAAGGGGAGGCTGTTCAAAGGCTCCATATGCCTCAAGGAAGGCTCTATAGTGTAATTTATGTACACTCGGCCTTACTATAGGCTAGTGCATGGGCAACCAAAACCTAATCATTAAGGGCAACCCAATGCGAATTACAAAGGTTGGAGAAACCATCAACGCTTCACGTGGAAAAAAATAAAATGCACATAATCAGCAAGGGCAACCACGAGCGAATTACCTCACTAGTTTTTGTTTACGAGGATAGATGACACAATGAACTCAAGCTAACGCACAAGGTAAGGAAAACAACAAAGAACAACAAATTTCCCGGACATCCTTTGAGGGTATGATAAAGGAGTATATGAATGATGCAATGATGCATAATCAGTAGGTATTCGTATGAAATTTTGAAGTTCAAATGGGCCAATTGAAATCTGAAATAAGAAATAGACCCACTAAAAAGCTACCGGTTGTTATTAAAGCCCAAAAAAAAAAGCCAAAGAACAATACAAAAGGATAAAGGTGAGAAGTGGTAGAGTGTTTCTTGACAATGGCAATGAAGACCATGTTGGTGACAAAAAAAAAACTGAAGTGAGATTGAGAGGAGGAGTGATTTGAATGATCGGGAGGGAGGTCCTTTTACACGGGGATTCCCGGAGTTGGTTGGGATTTTTGTGGATGAATTTGAATTCAACTCCTCCTTCTCTTCCGTAGTAACTAATTCAAATTATTATTATTAGCTTCAACACCCTCCCTTAAACTGAATTCTGCGGNATATTTCAAACTCATGTCCTCACGTTTCTTCCTTTTCTCATCAGGAACGTGTGCATATGCTATGCACCCAAAGATTCTAAAGTGGTCTACTGCAGGTTTTCTTCCGCTCCATGCTTCTTGTNATAATGGCTGTTTCAAGGGCTTTGTGAATAGGTCTGCGATTTGTTTATCACTTCGGCAAAAGTTGAGTTCAATAATGCCTTCTTTACANACAATAGTCCTGTTTTTCCTTTCGACCACTCCATTTTGTTGTGGTGTATATGCTGTTGTTAACTTCCTTTGTATGCCCTTCTCTTCACAAAATTTAATAAACTCGTTCGAGNATAAATGAAATCGAACATCGATGTGCTTACTCCTTCCATGTAACACAAGATTTTTAGACAACTTAATAGTTGACATATTATCACAATNGAGCCCTAAAGAGGAAAGAAAGGGGCAGGAGCACTCGACCCTTTATTAAATGCAAAGATTTTGTTTACCTCTCTCCTGTAAGAAAGAAGAATCAGTTTCGAATAGGACCCGAAAGGCAAGGGTGAGTGCAGTAGACGTTTGAAAGACTATATATATAGAACTCAAATCTTTCATCCCTGTTTCGAAATAGAATAGAATAGGCTGTGGCGAGACTCCTATTATTGCAGTTCTTTACCCAGCCGCCAGTCCTCCCTGTGTGGGAGGGGTCAAGCTTGGAGACTGATCATTTGTGGGGAATCAATCAAACTATCACGCAACTTGCATTCCTCACATATCGGGGGAGTTACGCTTTTATAAGGATTCCCTATCCCTGGCATAGCACTAAAGAAAGCAGAGTTGCACGGAAATTGCCTTAGGACAGACTAAGTGAGTCTAATTCAGTTACTAATTTATGCTGATCAAATGCCTACCTTTTTTCAGACGCCTTCTCTTTAGCTTTTCATTCATTACAAACAAAGTGATTGAAAAAGACGATTGATTCCTTCTATACTGCTTCCTGACGAATGATNTGATCAGTCTCCAAGCTTGACCCCTCCCACACATGGGCGACTGGCGGCGGGGTAAAGAACTGCAATAATAGGAGTCTTCGTCTTCATAGTAGCACAAATTTTTTTGAAGCAATCAAAGGCTTCTGATTTGGCGTGCAAGAAATAAGTCCATGTTTTTCGACTAAAATCATCAATGAGGGTCATGAAATATTTCTTGTTACCATTTGATGCTGGAGAGATGGGACCACATATGTCTGAATGAATCAACTCCAAAATTGCTTGAGCTCTTCTTGATTTTCTAGATGGAAAAGAATTTCTTTCATGTTTTGCTACTACTAGCTCTCCCAAATTTCTGTTGGTGGAGTAATATCTGGCAACAAAGTTACCATCTTCTTTGAAGACAACGTCTTTAATCCTTTGAAGTGTAGATGACCATACCAAAAATGCCAAAGCCAGGTGGTATCTTCTTTCTTCACCATCAAACTTTTGGCAACGATATTTAACGTCAACGGATATAGACGGTTGGTGGTCATCTTCATNATATGCATCATTTTGGAATGTGATCACATACCCCTTTTCTTGTAACTGACCGATACTAAGTAAGTTAGCATTCAGATCAGGAATGTAGAATACATTAGAAATAGACTCTGCAAAGCCATTTCTAGTCTTGATATCTACGGTTTCTTTCCCCATCACTTGGAGAGTTGAATAGTTGCCAAGAGAAACCGTAGTATGAAAATTTTCATCTAGAGTTGAGAAGAATTCCTTACAACCTGTCATATGATTGCTGTATCTAGAGTCTAGGACCCATACACCTTGATCTGCAACCTTCATAGCATGGAATGACATAAATAATATTTCTTCTTCTCTTCTCTCCACAAAATTGGATTGATCTCTTTTCTCCTTTTGGAGCCTGGTATAGCATTCATTTTTGTAATGTCCAAGGCATTCACATCTGTAGCATTCCACCTTACACTTGTCAAAGTGTCTCTCGCCTTTGTTGTCATAATCGTTTCTGACTAGGTCTGCTGCCCTGCAACATCTCCACTTCTTTCTCGACTGCCTCTCCCACGATTGAACTTGTACGATTGAGCCTCTTCTCATGTACTAACAGGGAGCTTTGGAGTTCATCTATTTGCATCTCTTCGACATTGTTTGCTTCTTCGATAGAACATACAATGGAATCGAACTTTGGAGTTAGTGATCGCAAAATCTTTTCTACGACCGCAACATCCGTGATTGAATCGCCATGCATCCTCATTTTACTTGCAAGACTTATAACCTTGCCAATATAATCATTCACTGTTTCTCCCTTTTGCATTTGGAGAATTTCAAAGTCTCTTCTAACTGCTTGAAGTTGAGCACGCTTTACTCTCGTTGAGCCTTCATACTTCCTCCTCATAGAATCTCTAATTTCCTTGGATGTCTTCTTCTGAAGCATAGTTCTTGACCTTCAGGTCCAACTTCGATGCTGCCAACAGTTGTTGTTGACAAGCTGAGAGTACCTCGCCTTAATTTGGCTCTTCATAACCCGTCTCCACCATATCAAAGAACTCCTTTGATCTGAGAAAATTTTCCATCAACATCGCCCAATGATCATAGTGACAATCGAACCTCGGGATGGCGGGCTGAACGTAGCTCTCAACTTGTTTTTCTACTGCCATACTTGCTGCTGCAAGATTGCTTTGATACCAGTTGTTGGTGACAACAAAAAAAACTAAAGTGAGATTGAGAGGAGGAGTGATTTGAATGATGGGGAGGGAGGTTGTTTTATAGGAGGATTCCCGGAGTTGGTTGGAATTTTTGTGGATGAAATTGAATTCACCTCCTTCTTCTCTTCCGATTACTATTATTAGCTTCAACAGACCAGAGATATAGCAATAACTATTATAAAAAAGAAAGGAAGAGTCGAAAGCAATGAAGAGTCTATAAAGTATCCTAAGTGTAGAAAAAAATAATTAAGGTTTGAGCAAAATTTTTACACTCATACAACAATTTCCACAGAATAAATGAAACCTAAGTTTGAGAAATTCATGGATATTTAAAGAAGATTCACATAAATATTCCACTTTGAAACTACATCAAATTCTTAAACGATATCTTGACTAAATGAAAACAATTTGAAGAAGTCAAAGTAGTAGCTCTAAACAAAGAGTGGAGTGCAATCGTTTCAAACAAAATCTGTCTTAGAATTATTGCGTGCCAAAATAAGAAGGTATTTATGTGGTGGCGAACGACAACAATGAGTTGATCTCCACCTGAGTAGTGACTTGATGGAGGTATTGTAAGAACTATCGAATATTGAAAAAGACAACAAGAAAAGACTACTTTCTATTACCGTTTACAATTTCTCCTAATAATGAATAGAAAACAACGTTTATATGCCCATGTGGAATCCTTGCTTTTCGAAGAGTGCATGCAATGCACCGACAATCTTTCTAAGATGTATGATCACCATCTTTATTAAATATTGAACCATTCATGGAAGTGTTCATGAATGATTTCTACCTATGGAGAATCATTAAAAAATTGTCCAACCAACCTAGGAATCGTGTTATAGAGATGCAAAGAGAAAAAATTTGTGCTCAAATGAGAAATGTCATTTTCATGGTGATAGAAGGAATAGTTTAAGCCACACGATTTCAAACAAAAATAAATAAATAAATGTGGTAAGAGAAAAAATGGAGATAATTTAAAAACTAAATCCTTCTAACTTAGTAAAGGGAATCTTGAGTTTCTTAGGTCATGCGAAAATTTATATAGCAATGGAGTCCCTCCTCGTAGACTTTAAGATGAGCCATGGCCTCCTGAACTAATCTGCATGGATCTCGAGGGAACATCTCGAAGGAACTTTTTGATGATGGAGATTTAATTCACCTTGTCGTCTATAGAACAGATGCAAGTGATAATCGTCGTCAACTTCATGACAAAGTCGTTTATTGATTCATAGTCCTTCATGCAGATAGCCTCAGACTCACTCTTCAAGGTCTGCACCTTTGCTTCCTAGATGCGTTCAACATAAAAATGCATTGTTTGCGGCATCTCCCACGCTGCATTTGCCGAATCCTTCACTTCCAACATGAGAAGGACGTTCTAAAGGACTGCTTTGTGGTAGAAAAAGTCATCATATCCTTACCTTTCTCCACATCACCATGTTCGATTGTGTACCACATGTCTTCTGCCTGTAGGTTAACACGCATTTTTATCGACCATATTTCGTAGTTAATCTTCGTGAGTAATGTCTGAACTCAAATGAAAAAAAAAAAGAAAAAAAAAAAGAAAGAAAAATGATTCCCCACAATACTCTCCCACCACATCTCTCCCCTAACCAACCTGTTAGGAAAAACTCACTTAAAAAATTTCTTCAAATCCCATTTAGTGTAAAAACTTTGTCTCACATAGTAGCCATAGACCCCGTAAAAATTCAAGGATTGGGTAGTCATAAAAAGTCGATTGTCTAAAACTTCTATTATTATTTTTGTCTAGTTACTAATTTTTTTTATTACGTGATCGAGGAGCATGAAATATTATTGGAACACAACTTGATTTTGGGGAATAAAATTTACAGAGTATACTATGATAAGATAAAAGGAAGTGAATTTTGCAGTAACTTAAAATAACTCTTCCCTAACACACTTATAGACACTAATAATAGAAAATGAGATATTTAATAAAGTTAATATTTATATCCTATATTCCAAGACTCTTCTCTAAAATTTAGAGAAATAGTTTGGTAGAAATTTAAACTTAAAATTGATGTCATGGTTCACATACGTTGACTTGGATTTCAAAAGACAAAATTGAACTTTAATTATGGATAAATTGGTGACACCAGCTTAAGCTAATCAGGCAAGTAATGTTACTGATGGAGTTAGCAAATTGATTGATTTATGATCGTGTCTGCTATGTTCCTCCTCCATGTACCATATTAATTATGTGATGCTTAGATGCTCTTTGTATTGTCATATGATGTATGATGTCATGTATGCACGTGATATCCATTACCCTATATTATGAATGAAATGAAATGTCAGGTATGAAATGTTAATTCTTACCATATAAAGTTATGTGATGGACTACATGATGCTTGTTTTGTATACATAATGCATATATGAAATATCTTAGGGAGGAAAGGAGAAAGGAAATGAAATAAATGTTATGTTATGAATGAAAATCATGGGACTTCATGCATGTATGTATGTCATTTACATCGGGATACTTCCCCGTTATGTTATGCTAGTACGGACGCGTAACTTTGATATTTATGTTCTTCATGATATCATACGAGCCTTTCATTTTCTGAGGCGTCCAGTGACCGACTAAGATTGGCCCAAAGTGTACATATATGTGTCCGTTTGGTGAGTCTATGTGCGCGTACGTGAGCTGTGTGTGAAGAAGTATCATGCATCTAACCCTACCCTCAACTAGAAAGAGTCTAAGGTCATGTTATGGTTTTAAAAGATAGGTCCAAGTCATGTATTGTGTGTGATTGCAATACTCAACTCATGTAGTACCCTTATATTTTTAAGGTAAAAGTAAAGTGTCTTGCACGGATCACGGTGAATGCTAGAATGGTACCTTTGAGCGTCAAGTGACTTGCACAAAAAAAAATAGAACTCCTTGAATCTAAGCTGCAACAAGCTAAAAAAAGAGAGAAAAAAGGGAGAAATAATGGGATGGGAGAAATGGTCTACTCATGTATCCTTTGAGCGTTAGGTGACTTGCACAAAAAATTATGACATGTTCGAGCAGAGGGGGATTACGAGCAAAATTCTCACACTTGAACGAACGTTTGAAGAAGGAAAAGAATGGTACAAAAGTAAATGACTGATCGTTGCTAGAGAATCCCTTTCCGTAAAAAGTGCATCCAGTGCAAGAATATTATGAGGAGACTTGAGGTCCGTAGATCGAGAAGAGTAGTGTCAACCCTAATTATAAGAGACAAATAGCTTACCTTAAAAGAAAAAGATATTGGCATCAGGAAAGGTATAGTAGAAACAACTAAATCTTGACGATGAGCAGAGAAGAATGCATTTGGACCGAGTGGGAGCAACCTTCGTCATCTATAAATCTACGTGAAAAACTTATTTGATTGTTTGAGACATTTTCTTATTTCCTATATCATTTTTTGTATATTTTCTTTATGCAACAAGATATGGTTACAGTTGTATTTATCTTGTTGAATGTGAAAATATTTAGATGTTAAACCTTAAAGGGGATGAAAAATCTCGAGGTAAAAACATTTGACTACTTAAAATTATTTATGCTACAAAGAATTGTAAAAACATGTCGTATACTCTGTAATCTACAAAGAATTGTAAAAATTGTAAACTACAGAGAATTGTAAAAACATTTCGTTAGCCAATGTCTAGTATATACTCGCACTTATATTTACGGGTGTACATTCAACCCGGCAACCCGACAATCCGGACCAACCCAACCCGAACTATAAGGGTTGGGTTGGGTTGGATTAGCATTTCGGATAGGGTTGGGTTCATTTTTCTGAACCCGAACTGAATCGGTTCGGTTTCGGGTTCATGGGCAAAACGCTCGGATTGACCTGAGCAAAATAAAATATATAGAGGTATTAGGAAGATTCTTTCATATTAATGGGTTTGCCAGAGTGGTACTGAGGTTAGTCCATGAGTATTTATGCCCGAGTTGGCGTTCAATGCCAGTTAAATGTATGTTTCCGGTTTTGAAATTAGTTATTTTTAATTTCTTTGTTTTGTTTATATTATTTTATTATTTAATTTCTTTGTCTTTGTTTAATTTTATTTATATATATATATATATATTTTTTTAAATTTAATTTCTTTGTTTTGTTTATATTATTTTATTATTCCGATTTTGTTATTTTTAATTTCTTTGTTTTGTTTATATTATTTTTAATTTTTTTGTTTTTGTTCAATTATATATATATATATATATTCTTTCTGTTTTTTAAATACCTTAATATTTCATACTCTTTTTAAAACACGTTAGGATAAACTATAAATTTCTTTGTTTTGTTTATATTATTTTATTATTCCCATTTTGTTATTTTTAATTTCTTTGTTTATATTATTTTATTATTTAATTTCTTTGTTTTTGTTCAATTATATATATATATATATATATTCTTTTTTTTTAAATACCTTAATATTTCATACTCTTTTTAAAACACGTTAGGATAAACTATAACTAATTTATTCTTTCATGATCTACCGTTGTATTTACTTTAACCAATTCTAAAAAATGTCTGTATTTAGTTGTCCTTAGTTTTATGACAATATTGAACTATGTTAATATGTTACAATTTTCGCTCGTTATTTTTTATTATTATTTTTTTTTTTTGTCAATAATTATAGATTGATTTATGTTTGTTCGAGAACTTTTAATATATTTTATTTAAGATTGTATTCTTTTTAAAATACATTAGAATAAACTATAACTAACTTATTCCTTTCCTGATGTACCGTCCTATTTTTGTTAGTTTAACCAATTCTAAAAAATGTCGCTATTTAGTTGTTTTTAGTTTTATGACAATATTGAACTATGTTAATATGTTACAATTTTCGCTCGTTATTTTTTATTGATTTTTTTTTTTTTATTTAACGTATGTTTTACACATTAAGCTTAGTATATTTTATAACAAAAATATTCCACTAAATTAAACTATTAAATTTTTTNTGACAACCCAACCCGGACCCAACCCGAACCCAACCCGAAAATAGAGGGTTGAGTTGGGTTGGGTTGTGAAAAATTTTGGGTTGGGTTGGGTTACCAATCCAACCAACCCGAACTTTTGGGTTGGGTCAAAAAAATCTCCCAACTCGACCCAACCCGGACCATGTACACCCCTACTTATATTTATATTATTTACACCTTTTTCTATATACCAACCCAAGCCATGAGTAGTAGCATGTTTAGTTCCTAAACAAATTAGAGGGATAAATTACCAAAATGTTCCTACTATATCCATAAGTTACTTCAAGTCCTAAATAAATTTCAAATTACTTAAAAGATCTTATATGAAAGCCTATTTTTATTGTTAATAATTATTATAAAATATATCAAAGTAACCGAAGAATGTTTAAGACCCATGGGTGAATAATGACAAAAAAATTTCTACTATCTTTAAGATATTTCATAGCTAATTCATAGCTAAGACGGACTCCAAATGACTTAAGAATACATATTAAGTCTAATTATAAGGATATGAAGGACTATGTAAAGTTTCAAGATAATTGGAGATAGTTTAGATCCTAAACCGAGATTGGGGTGGAATGGGACCAAAATACATTTATGATCTCAAGATATCGCTCTAAGGTTAAGAACACGACAAGATAGGTTGATCCCCAAGTCAACACAACTCAAGTCCTAAGCCACTAAGACTACTAGGTTCTACTCTAACCCATAACCTTAGTCACATTAGACCTACCATCATGATATGTACTATGATAATATGTTTTACTCATCTAAATTAGATGTCTTACACATGTTTTTTTTTTTTTTTTTAAGGACATCGTGTCCATGTTTCTTTCTGGTTTATCCTATCCATATGTCTTGCAAGATATCCTAGCCATGTTTGATTGGGAAGAGGTCATGTTTCATGTTCCCATTTTTTCAACACCTAGGCAAACATGCTCATGTTTACTTGCAAGATTTATATTTTTTTTCTTTTCTTTTCTTTATTTCTTTTGTAGGATGACGGGTAGAAGTTCATGATATTCACCAACTATTTAACCTTTTTAGGTCTTCTAAGGGGAGTAATTTTTTTGGCAAAACTGGGTTAGGTACAAGGATAGATCGAGTATCATGACTCATGACCAATAATTTAGGACTAAGGTCCTCAACATAAGAAACTATGTTAAGCACTTGGTCAGATCATAGAGATAGTACCTTAGCATCTACCATGAATACGATTAAGAGCTGATAAGTAAGTTACTTATTGAATTTTATACTCATTTTTTACAAATTTTTCAATTAAGGATAAATAGTTGGTCAACGATGGAAGTGGNGATTTAGGACTAAGGTCCTCAACATAAGAAACTATGTTAAGCACTTAGTCAGATCATAGAGATAGTACCTTAGCATCTACTATGGATACGATTAAGAGCTGATAAGTAAGTTACTTATTGAATTTTATACTCAATTTTTACCAGTTTTTCAATTAAGGATAAATAGTTGGTCAACGATGGAAGTGGATCTAGAGCAGGTGTTATAGGCTCCTCTTCTAATTTGTGACAACTTTTGTCCATTCCTTAGTATTTTGTCATCCATTCCACTTAAACTTTACTTTAGATGGAATAAATATATATTATGTTTTAATGTTTTTATCTTTTAAATTTTATTTGTTTGAAAATTCTATCATAAATTAGCTGATAGTTGTCACTTTACAATCTATGGAGTCATTTGGTAGCTTAAACAAGTTTTTGTTTGCACCCAAACATTCAATCCTATGGTTTCATATGTTCTAATCCTATTGAGGTTTCACGGTTTCACTTGGTTTATCTTTCCATAGTTTTTCATGGTCTAGTCCAATCAAGTCTTCTATTTGATCGTGATTCATATCATTTAACTCACTGAAGTGCATATGCTCATCAGAGTTCACTATGGAATTTTAGGATGAATTAGTTAGCTCTTAACTATTTCGAATGCCATAAAATGATTGTATCATAATTATGAGGTGTTACCTCGTTTTAGATCCAACTAGTTCACTACTAGAGATTAGTTGGAAACTCCTTGGAAGGTCAACCCTCTTGTTTGCCAACTACTATGTATCCATGTTATTGATCCTCTACTCATTTCCACCCATGATATTCTCGTGGCACATAAGCTAGTATAGGAGAACTTCCCTATNGAAAGGTCAACCCTCTTGTTTGCCAACTACTATGTATCCATGTTATTGATCCTCTACTCATTTCCACCCATGTTATTCTCGTGGCACATAAGCTAGTATAGGAGAACTTCCCTATCTTTACTAACTCCCAGTCCCGGGGGTGTTGAGGGGAAATAGGCTTCCATGCAAATAGACGTCCATGTTGTCCTTAGGTCAAATGTGAGGAAGTGACCCCATATTCTGGTCGGACCATGCAAATACTCTTAGCAAGTCTCCTAATCATCCCTACAATGTACGATATTGATCACTGATCATAAAATAGAGTGTTGTGTAGTGCATAATCTGAACCCTTATCATGCTCATGTTTCACCTACTTGACATGGTATCTAGCATGTACAAATTAACTACTTCGATAACATTGTTGTTTCACATGATCTCAAAACTATGAAGAGTGGTGCCAACCTCATTATTTCTCATGGTTTTAGATTTAGCAATGACAATAACCTTGTTCCTTCTCATAGTCTCAAACGTGTTCTCAAAACTACAAAGAGTAGAGAAAATTTTACTGTTTCTCGTAATCTCCAAACTACAGTTTCTTTTTCATGGTCTTAGAATTACAAAGAGTGGCAACAACCTTATTCTTTCACGGTCTCAAAGAGTAGCAACAATCTCCAAACTACAAATAATTACAATAATCTTACTATTGATCACGATCACAAACATGGTCTCAAAACTATAAATAGTGGTGACAACCTTATCTAAATGTTATAAATAAGTTATATGAATGAGATAAATAATCTAATCAAATACCATCCATAGAGTTTCATATTATAGAATAATATTGAGTTCATGAAATAAAATAAAATATTAAGTNGTTTCTTTTTCATGGTCTTAGAATTACAAAGAGTGGCAACAACCTTGTTCTTTCACGGTCTCAAAGAGTAGCAACAATCTCCAAACTACAAATAATTACAATAATCTTACTATTGATCACGATCATAAACATGGTCTCAAAACTATAAATAGTGGTGACAACCTTATTCTAAATGTTATAAATAAGTTATATGAATGAGATAAATAATCTAATCAAATACCATCAATAGAGTTTCATATCATAGAATAATATTGAGTTCATGAAATAAAATAAAATATTAAGTTATTAAACATAAAAGTACTCGAGGCTGGGAATGGTATGTTTTTGTTTAAAATTATAATTATTCTTAATGAAGGTTAAATGGAGGGAGAAATTAGAAATTAGAAATTAGAAATTAAATTAAATAGTGAAACCTTCTATCCTTGAAATAATCCCAAAGCCACCTAATTTAAGAGTCTTTTTAAATTTTGTGGTCNAGAAATTAGAAATTAAATTAAATAGTGAAACTTTCTATCCTTGAAATAATCCCAAAGCCACCTAATTTAAGAGTCTTTTTAAATTTTGTGGTCTTTTCTAAATATAGTATCCAACTATAGAGCTTAACCAATGCTACTTTTCATCATTTGTGAAACGAGCTTGTAACCCTTCAACTTCAAGACACTCCACAATGGCCATGGGCAAAGGGTTTCAAGCTCTCACATCCATTTCTTAGTGATTGCTTGGCAATGTTGTGCAAAAGTGGGTGCCACTTTTGGCAATGTCACCGGTGTCGTAAATAACGATCATCAATTTTCATTTCGTGCCTTTGGATCACATGACACACAAGCCCTAACGGTTGCACCAATTGGAAGTAGCACAGAAGTCCTAGTGGTTGCACCATTTGGTAGCATCGCTCAAACTCCCAAGGCTCTAACCCCGGGGTTGAATCAACAAGAAGCATTGCTCTAACTCCAAAGGTTGAATCGGCTGGAAGCATTGCTCTAACCTCGGAGAGTGCATCAGGTGGAAGCATTGCTCTAACCCGGAGAGTGCATCAAGTGGAAGCATTGCTCTAACCCCGGAGAGTGCATCAGCTGGAAGCATTGCTCTAACCCCGGAGGGTGCATCAGCTGGAAGCACTCAAACCCCAACCATGACACCAATGGGGAGTAGCAGGCAAGCATGAGAGTAGCATTGATGTATATGGAAGTTTCTTTGGCTATTAAAAAGCAAAACCTAAGCCAAATTGAATCACTATTTGGTAGAAAAATTCATTATTTCTATATTTCTTCTTAAATGGAATTATTTTCCTACCTTTTTTTTCTCATATTTAATTTTCTACCTATTTTTAAATTTTAATGAAACACATGATACCTAATGAATTTATTGATTGATGCATTAATACAAAATGTTTTGAATACGCAAAAAAAAAAAATTTAATCAAACTTTAAATTAATAAAATTGATTCTAATTCTATTTTTCATTCTTGACAAGTGATTCTAAGTTAGTGAACCGTGATGATTCTAGAAAATTAATCTTTGAATCGTGTGGTTCTTAATATTTCAAAGTTTAGTGAGAAGTTATAAAATTTGGGTAAACATTTGGAATTAAGAATCAAGCTAAAGCTAAACCAAGTTTCAGTAAGGAGTTAGTTTGAGGGTTTCATATTTTGAATTTATTTCTTCTAAATTCTAAAGTTGTGGTTCACCTATTCATATGAAACTTGCTCCCATACTTTTTAAACTATGTTTACCGATTTTGGTGAAGAAATCGAACGTGTATAAATGCCTCTATTCTATACGCCTAATTTGGATAGCAATTGAAGGAGCTCGAGGATGTTGATGACCACAAAGGGAGTCTAGCTTAGGAATGCTTTGAATGTATGGAAATTTCTTTATAGTAAGTTTTTGGTGTAAAACTTGAATCCTTGTTTCCAACTAGTTTTGATAATTCAAGAGAAGGTGGTGAGATGAGACAGATCAACATGACCCGATCAATTTGATATTTTAATTGTTCTCTTTGACAACACAAAAAAAACTATTGTCTCTTTGACAACATGCAAAAACTAAAAAAAAACGGTCCTTAAAACAATTACAAATGTGACTTAGAAGAGTGGATGTAAAGAAGGAGCAAGAATTGGGACAACGCAATTACAAATGTATCCGTTGCTAGTGGATGTAAAGAAGGAGCTAAGTAAAATTATGTGTTCGAACCGATGCCTCAGCTTTGAATTATAATAATCTATTATTATTTAATTGGTCAAGATTGAAAAAATAGAATTATAATAAATTTTATTAATTTAAAAATAGTTTGATTTGAGAGAATTTTGCAAACTAACGTGTTAGTGACATTCTGTATTAATGCATGGATAAATTTATTGGGTATGGTCCTTGAGTAATTTGTGGAAGCCGTATTTTATTAAATTTCAAAAATATCATTTTTTAATTAAAGGAGAAAATTAAATATGAGAAAAGAAAAATAGGAAAATCATTCCATTTAACAAAGAAAATATAGAAATAATGAATTTGTCTACAAAATAGTGATTCAATTTGGCTTTAAGTTTGGTAAAGAAACCTCCACGTACATCGATGCTTCTCTCATGCTTGTGTGCTACTTCCAACTGGTGTAATGGTTGTGGTTTGAGTGCTTCTAACTCGTGCAGCCTCTGGGGTTAGAGCACTGCTTTTAGCTGACGCAATCTCCGGGGTTAGAGCACTGCTTTTAGCTGACGTAATCTCCGGAGTTAGAGCACTGCTTCCAGTTGATGAAGCCTTCGGGGTTAGAGTCTCGGGAGTTTGAGCGATGCTTCCAAATGGTGCTGCCACTAAAACTTCTGTGCTACTTCCAATTGGTGCAACAGTTGGAGCTTCTGTGTCATGTGATCCAAAGGCACGAAATGAAAATTGATGCTCGAGATTTACGACACCGGTTTCATCCCCAAAAGTGGCACCCACTTTCGCACAATATTGCCAAGCAATCACTAAGAAAATGGTGTGAAAGAGCTTGAAACCTTTGCCCATGGCCATTGTAGTTTGTCTTGTTGTTGTAGGGTTACAAGCTCGTTTCACAAATGATGAAGAGTAGCAATGGCTAAGGTGTGGGTGCTTGGATTTCTCTAATAATGTGAAGCCCTATATATAGTTTAATGGAAAAACTATATTTAAAAAAGAACACAAAATTTAAAAAGGCTCTTAAATTTTGTGGATTTGGAAGTATTACCCGTATAGAATGTTTGACTATTTAATTTCTAATTAGAAATTTCTTAATTATATGTTTAAACAAAAACATACCATGGCTAATCTATGGCTAACGTGTGGTGCTTTGGAACTTTTATGTTTAATAAATTAATATTTTATTTTATTTCATCAACTTGATATTATTCTATAATATGGTAGAGATTTTCTTTTCTGTCTCATTCATACAACTCATTTATAGCATGAGGAATAAGGTTGTTGCCACTTTTTGTGTTTTGAGACCAAGTTTGTGATAGTAATAAATAGTAAGGTTATGGTAATTTTGCATAGTTTTGACACCAGGTTTGAGACAGTGAAAAACAAGTTTGTCGCCACTCTTTGTAATTCTAAGACCATGAGAAATAATCTTGTAGTTTGAAGATTATGAGGAACGGTAAGATTTTCTCTACTTTTTATAGTTTTGAGAACATGTTCAAGACTATGAGAAAGAATAAGGTTATTGTCATTTCTAAATCTAAAATCATGAGAAATAATGAGGTTGGCACCCCTCTTCATAATTTNGTACATCGATGCTTCTCTCATGCTTGTGTGCTACTTCCAACTGGTGTAATGGTTGTGGTTTGAGTGCTTCTAACTCGTGCAGCCTCTGGGGTTAGAGCACTGCTTTTAGCTGACGCAATCTCCGGGGTTAGAGCACTGCTTTTAGCTGACGTAATCTCCGGAGTTAGAGCACTGCTTCCAGTTGATGAAGCCTTCGGGGTTAGAGTCTCGGGAGTTTGAGCGATGCTTCCAAATGGTGCTGCCACTAAAACTTCTGTGCTACTTCCAATTGGTGCAACAGTTGGAGCTTCTGTGTCATGTGATCCAAAGGCACGAAATGAAAATTGATGCTCGAGATTTACGACACCGGTTTCATCCCCAAAAGTGGCACCCACTTTCGCACAATATTGCCAAGCAATCACTAAGAAAATGGTGTGAAAGAGCTTGAAACCTTTGCCCATGGCCATTGTAGTTTGTCTTGTTGTTGTAGGGTTACAAGCTCGTTTCACAAATGATGAAGAGTAGCAATGGCTAAGGTGTGGGTGCTTGGATTTCTCTAATAATGTGAAGCCCTATATATAGTTTAATGGAAAAACTATATTTAAAAAAGAACACAAAATTTAAAAAGGCTCTTAAATTTTGTGGATTTGGAAGTATTACCCGTATAGAATGTTTGACTATTTAATTTCTAATTAGAAATTTCTTAATTATATGTTTAAACAAAAACATACCATGGCTAATCTATGGCTAACGTGTGGTGCTTTGGAACTTTTATGTTTAATAAATTAATATTTTATTTTATTTCATCAACTTGATATTATTCTATAATATGGTAGAGATTTTCTTTTCTGTCTCATTCATACAACTCATTTATAGCATGAGGAATAAGGTTGTTGCCACTTTTTGTGTTTTGAGACCAAGTTTGTGATAGTAATAAATAGTAAGGTTATGGTAATTTTGCATAGTTTTGACACCAGGTTTGAGACAGTGAAAAACAAGTTTGTCGCCACTCTTTGTAATTCTAAGACCATGAGAAATAATCTTGTAGTTTGAAGATTATGAGGAACGGTAAGATTTTCTCTACTTTTTATAGTTTTGAGAACATGTTCAAGACTATGAGAAAGAATAAGGTTATTGTCATTTCTAAATCTAAAATCATGAGAAATAATGAGGTTGGCACCCCTCTTCATAATTTTGAGATCATGAGAAACAACAATGTTACCTTGTAGCTAATTTGTACATGCTACATACCATGCCAAGTAGGTGAAACATGAGCATGATAAGGGTTCAGGTTATGCACTATACGACACTATTTTATGACTAATGATCAATATCGTACGATTGGATGTTGTGACATTGTAGGGATGATTAGGAGACTTGCTAAGAGTATTTGCATGGTCGGGCCAGAATATGGGGTCACTTCCTCACATTTGACCTAAGGACTACGTGGACGGTTAAATGATAACCTAGTGCATGATGCCTCTAGTAGGTCAAGTACCTTAGGATCATGAGCGGCGATCAGAGGCCTAGACCTTAGTGCTCCAAAACCAAGAAAACTCAAGAAATTAGTACAAAGTGTCTTGGAAGATAGTCTTCATTTAAGTATCTTACATGCCCTAAGAACTTAATAGTAAAATATCATCACTAGCCTAATAAGGTCGAGTTCAATAATTTTATGAGCCAATTGTATATTCATTTTATGAAAATAGTTTAGGTATTTTAAGGTGCGAACCGCCTGGGGATTCATGCTTGCACGTGTGGGTCGTGTGTAGGGAAGTATTACACATCCAATGTTGTCTAGACTGGATGCCTCCCGATGATGGTTTTAACATAGGTCCCTAAAGCATAAATTGCATGGGTTTGCATTTTTCGATCCCAATAGTGAAGTCACTCACAAAGTATTTCTTAAACTACTCAAGTTGTGTGCTACTTCTATTTTAGATAAAGACAAGACACCCTTGTATGGGTGACAACGGCATTGTAATCAAAGACCAAGGCACATGCATAGGCCAGTAACATTTTAAATTCTTAGACTTAAGTTAGTATAGGTCACTTTGAATTTAATGTTTTACTTTATTTATTATGGTTGTTTTATCATATTTTTTAATTATTATGGTTGTTTTATCATATTTTTTAATTATGTTTTCAAACACGTAAGAGAATGGTAGTGTTTTTAAGTTCATGTTAAATTTTAAGATGAAGTTTATCATTTACACTGACATTTTAAAGGTTTGAATAAAAAGCATATAATATGATGACTGTAGCGACTTTACATTCTTTATTTTTTTTTCAAGCAACTTTTGACCCGGATTGTTTCATTTATTTTGGTGTCATTTGTTTTAAATTGTACAAAATATTTCAATATTTTGTATTATATTTTATTTTACTCTTATTTTATTTACCTTAGCTTTGGCCTTTTTTTGTAGCGTAAGTTCTACATTTGAAACCTTAAAAATTGAGTTCGATGTAGGAGCCATAATACAGTCGTTTTAGCTAGCATTTACAACATTTATTTTAAGATTCAAATCCATTATCAATGTTTTTGTATTTGAATTTAGTGAGGAATGGTTTTACATTGTTCCTTAGAATCCCAAATAAATAACTATTCCATCTTGTTTATAATGTAAGGACGTTACAATTGTTATAAAAAGAATATTTTCTATTATGAATATATTCATAATAAGTCTAAATTATATTTATCGATCGAACATCCATGATGTTTTATATCTTTATAATATAATAATGACAAAAGTAGATCGTTAAAAAGTAGTTTTCGTTGAAAACAACTCTACGTGAAAAAATACTTTACACTCTTTATTAACATCAATCGAGAAGAGATTATAAGACACTATGTACAAACTACTGCATTCTATACTTTGTATTTCTATTTTGGATTAAAACTAGTTATGGTGGAGGCATATTTATATTATCACCAGATAGTTTAAGTAAAAATACTCAATATTTTTATTAAACTTTTTCCTAAAATATTTGGATGTCTCTGTTGGGGTTGACTCTATTAGACTAGTGATGATATTTCAATAGTTTTGTATTGTAAATACCCAAGTACACCGCTAGTAGATATATTGTCCTCTTCTTCTTTCGGCTTTCCCTCAAAGCTTTAAAACGCGTCAGTTAAGGAAAGGTTTCCACACCCTTATGGGATATCGCATGTATTGACTTTATATTTTGAATATTTGGAACCGACCATTTTTTTAAAAAAAATCTTGAACCGCCAATATGATAACGTTTTTTAATTAAAAGCAAAGCAAACGAGGAAAAAACAAAAAGGCCAATTTTTGTGGCATAGAGAGCACACAAAATGACATTTTATTTCAATTGGGTCACTTGATTGCTAGGGAATATGAATTAAAGCAACCTTAACCAAAAACCATGCACAAACATTGGAACAAAAAAGTTATTAATATTCCAACTTTTTGTAATTTTCTATACATTTGAATTCTCCACTAACATTGGAACGAAGCCTTTGTAAGTTAACAACTTTTGACTTGTCATCAAACTACCAAACTTGTTCCCCAACGCCTCCAATTTTAAAAAACAAAGACTTGATAGTCTTGAGGAAAGTTGAAAACCACCAATCAAATCGGAGATTCCAAGCAATCTTGTCGATGTGCTTTTTTCTTATTTTTGTTGTTACTTAATTTTTTTTATTTAAGTAATCTCCCAACTAATGTCGGCGGTTTATTGTTCTTCGGACGTCACTACGGACAGTTAGCTCGATTATGATGGGTCTAGGGGGTGCAAACTAACTGGAGATCCACACTCACACGTGTGAGTCGTGTGTAGGAAGTACTACGCATCAAAATTTATCCAGATTGGAGGCCACCCTTATGATGGTTTTAATAATATGTCCCTAGTCGTGAGTTCCATGTGTTCGTCTTCCCTAACCCAAATCATGGCGTCAGTTACTGAGTATTTCTTAAAATACTCAAATCGTGTACTACTTCTATTTCATGTAAATTCACGATAACTCTTAGATGCTAGAGTTCTATTCCGAAATAAATTGGATATGCATTTACTTTATAACACACGACCCAAATATAAACATACGAATCCATCGAGCGAGTATCATTTGTTCCTAGACTTAACTATGGGCATATACGTAGTCACACATACCAAAACCATGAAAAATAAAGGGACACACAATAATGTAATAAAATTGACGAATGACTGAAATGAAAACATAACATGCATGAGGTCCCACCGAGGAAGAAAAACTTAAATTGATAGTTTGTTACTAGATCAAATTATAGTTCGTTACTAGATCAAATTTTGTGTTGACAAGCACCGTTAAAGAATCGTAAATGAAATGCAAGGAAGAAAGAAGAATGTAAAGCAATAGAGGAGGAGAAAAGGAGGGAGCCCCTCAAACCATCATTTAAATCATCCTTAAAGATCATTTCATTTTGCATTATCTCCTTATTTGTCACCATATTAGCCAAATGCTTCAAATCCAAAGCTGAAAGTGCTACAAAAAGAAGCTTTTACGATGATGAGGAGTCGAGGCCAAAGAAGGGTTGGCGGAGCGACCAATACCCCAACTGTCCGATTGCCGATCGTCATATCAAGGAAAGACCAACAGATTTTATAAATGAATTTTACAAGAAACGTCACTTAGAAGGTTTGTCAACCCTACATTACTTATGTTTCTTTCTAAATTTAATGTTTTATTATAACTTGTTTCAAATGCTCTACTAATTTTCTATAAATGAATACCAAATATAATTGACTAATAAGAAATTATATATATTTAAATTGAAAATTAGATGTAAGATCTAAAGTTAGATGTGAAATAAATTTTATATTGTTGTAATCATTAGTATTCTTTTTTCTTATTTTGGTCCATAGTATATTTTATCTTATTTTTAAAAGTTAGTTTGGATAATATTTTGTCTTATTTTAGGATTTAATCATAGCTGTTATCCTATTTAAAAGGTGGTGAATATTAATGAAAATTGGACTTTCGAGTTCTGTTTCTCATTCTTAACATGGTATCAATCGGAGTAGGAAAAGAGGAAGAACAGAAGAAGAGTGACAAAGATCGTAGAGGGATAAATTGGGATCGCCTTCCACAAGATATATTATCCTTTAAGCCAACATCTCAAAAGTTTTTATTTGTAGTCTTATAAGGATGGTCCGTGATTCGCACTTCAAATCATCAATATTTTTCTTCTCAACAATAAAATCAACAACATATTCTTAGTGAACTAAATTCAATATACAATTAAAGTTCTCCTGTGATAAACTGAAACAGCTATATTACAAAGCAACTGAGAGAAAAATTAGCAAATAAACGGTGACAGCTAACTAACTAATCAAATCAAATTACAAGCAAGAGTATCACAAACTAAATCTTTTAACATCCTTCCTTACACTGAATCTTAACGACATTAGTTTATACTTGACTCTAACCAAACTATTAACATATCAAGCATCTTTAGAAAAACATCAAGTTTTAGGTTTGGTCACGATGTCTTCAATTTCCAAGTATCTTTTCTTTCAATGTTTTCTATTCTGCATCCGTAGCTTTCCTCCATTTAGAGCTTTTGGAGGCTAGTGTGTAATGAATAGGATCACCTCCTGCAAAAAAAGCCTCGATATGTAATATTTTCGTCCTCAGAAAAACCTTCACCATTCTCATAATCATCCATCCATCTTGGTGGCTTCCTAATTCGTCTTTCAGCATCAGCAAATGAGTGTTCTTGTGCTGACTCACATGAATCATCATTGTATGCTTCATCCTCCAAGCTTTCAACTTCATTGCAAGTATCATTGCTCAATTCTAGATCAACTATAACATCTTCTTGATGTGTTTTATGCCAATCTCAGTCATTTTCGTCCTCAAACTTCACATCTTTTGAGGATGCTTTAAGGACTGGCAATCCTTGCACCATGTCCTTCTCTTGAAGTGTCTTCAGTCCTCCATAACTTAGATGCCCATATCGACAATCCCATGTTCTTGTGGGATCTTCTGTAATAGCATTGAAGCAAGATTGTTCCTTTGGTAGTGATTGAAAAAATAGAGTAAACATTATTTGATATTATTAAAGTCTTTACAATCAACCCTCTGTTAGGATGATAGATTCTACATCCTTCTTTTTGTATAAGAAATGCAAGACCTTTTTCTTGCAGCTATCCGATGCTCAACAAGTTGTCTTTCAAGTCTGGTACATAAAATACCTCGGTGATTACTTGCACAGTCACATTTACTTTAAACTTTACATTTCCTTTGCCCATCACAATCATGGTTGAGTTGTCACCCAGCTTCACTGGTTTGGTTATCTGTTCACTAAGGCTAGTGGACTTGTTTGTTGGCACTCAATATTGTAGTTTACTATTGCATTGTATACCACTGAAGCAGAGTACATGACACTTACGGAAAATTTTAAGGAATCAATGGATGCATGGTTTTATTGATGACTTGGGTATTGCTCAAGAACACATAGAAGTATTTTGTGATAGCTAGAGTGCTATTTGTTTATCAAAGAATCAAATCCATCATGTTCGTACCAAGCATATTGATATTCGATTTCATTTTATTCGAGAAATTATCAATGAATGAGACGTTTGTTTATTGAAACTTGGAATTAGTGATAATCCTACGGATATCTTGATAAAGGTGTTTGCTCATGAAAAATTCTGACATTGCTTAGATCTGATCAATGTTGGACAGAAGAAGTAGTTTGTTGATGTGGTGGCAGTCAAACCAGTTATATGCTTGGAAATCTTCTGACAAGGTGGAGATTGTTGTGAATTGTCATGAAGAATCGGTTCCAAAATCCTGAACATTTTTTGTTCATTCCCTTCCTCTATTCCAACACCTATTAGGATTCATTTGGTAAATCTTCCATATTATACATTCCCGCACATTGATACATTAAATAATATGATTCATGTATGAACATTAATGTTTCTATACCTATGTAAAGGATTGTATTGGATGGTTGAGAGACATGGAGATTGAGTACCATTTTGTATTTACCTAGTGGCATTTGATCGAAATATTTTGAAGCAAATAAAAGAAGGAAAGGAGAAACTTGAGGAGAGAGATCTTTTGGAACAAAGTAACCTTAAGCACTTAGCTTTTCAATTCTCGTTGTTGTTGTATTAGTGAGATGAGCATACATCTCATTAGGTTTTGTAGTAGAGAGAGCACTAACTAGCTTTCTAAACTTTCTCCAGAAGTTAAGAACCACTAACAATCTTTCTAATTAAAGCACAAAATTTGGTCCACCATTTGGCAACTACTCGCGATTCTTCTATAGTTGCTCCATAAGTTCGTAACTTATTCTACTAAGTCTACTAACAATTCTCTCAAGGTTACTCCATAAGTTAATAACTTGTTATACTAAGTCTACTAATAAATCTCCTAAAGTTACTACATAAGTTAGTAACTTGTTCTGCTAGCTCAAGTTTATTAGCTCACAATCTCCTCCGTAAACTTGATTTGTTCGAGATTCTTCACTCCCAGAAATTCCCGCGTCTCTGCAAACTTAACCCTTCTTAGACCCCTGGTTAGAATATATGCACGTTGCTCTCTAATGCACACGAACTCTACAACGATTTCTCTTCTCTCAACACTCTCACGGATGAAGTGGAAGCAAGTATCAATGTGTTTGCTGCATCCGTGAAATATTGGATTCTTTATCAGTGCAATCGCAGAGATATGTTGACATAAAGAGTTAACGGCTTTAGTTTACTTCAAGTCACCTTGCTCAACAAATTTCTCAGCCACATCGCTTAACATTATGCCATAGTTGTTGCCCTTATCTCGACCTCGCTGTCCTAACATATGCAATACAACTAAAGACTCTTAGGTATTTGAAGTGAGGTGTCTTTCCGAACAATGCTTCGTAGGGAGTGCGACTGTCCAACGCCATTATTTGTAAACGTTTTAGAAGATAAATCGCATGTCGTATTGCCTCGCCCCAGAAAATCGTCGAGACTTCTACGCTCTTGTGTAAGCTTCTTGCAGTGTTCATTATAGTGTGATTTCTCTGTTCGACCACACCGTTTTGTTGTGGAGTGTACTGTGTAGTGAGGTGACGCTTGATGCCTTCTTTTTCCCAAAAATTTGAGAAATTTTGGGATAAGCGCCACCTCGATCAGTGCTCAAGGTTTTGAACTTGTGATTTGACCCATTTTCAATGAGTCTTTTGAACTTCTTGAACCACATATTGCCTCTTCATCCGCCTTGAGCATGTACAACCACACCCGATAGCTAAAATTGTCAACAAGTAAGAGAAAATACTTGTTACTATTCTCTTACAAGTAATCGATGATGGGGTGATCTGGCTACACTTGCATGAACCAGTTGCCGTGGTTGCTTAGCACGGAAGCTGGTTTGAGCTGAAAATTACAATCTTGCTTGTTAGAGACTAGGCAACTTTCTGATAGTTGATTCGGGTGTATGATTTCAGGTAGCCTCGTAGCCATCTTCTTCTCTCTCATCATTTTGATTGCCTGAAAGTTCACGTGTTCAAGTCTTGCATGTCATAGCCAAGCAAGGTTTACAGATGTCGTCAGTAGAGAGGTGGGCAGGCTGGTCTCCAATTGTATCTTGTACCGGCGGCTATGCCCTCGTTTTACATTAATTAACGAAGTTTCGTTTCTGTCAAACATCTTGAGGAACGAGCCAGCTAACTTCACTCTACTTCCTTCTTTTGTCATCTGACCAAGAATGATAATATTACTCTTCAAGCTTGGGATATAATATACCTTGGTCAGTAGATGTTGGTCGCCGTTCTTGCACTAGAACAAGATGGATCCTTTGCCTTGGATATATGCAATTCAACCATCACCAAACTTCACATTTCCAATGATTTTTTCATCAATCTCCTTGAACTTTGTTCGATCTACGGTCATGTGGTTGCTTGCTTCGTTGTCAAGGTACCAAATGTTGATCTCCACTCGGTCTTCTACTTTTGTGAGAATGACCACAACCTTCTCTTCGTTGAGCATCAACAGGTTAGGCATCTTATCAGCCAACATTAATGCAAGCTCTCACTTCTTCTTGCGGCACTCTACCACATAGTGCTTACATTTTGCACAAGAGTAACACTTGATCATACTCTTGTCCATCGAGAGTAACACTTGATCATACTCTTGTCCGTCGAGGGGTTGGCATTGTCATGAGTTTGTGGGGTATTGTCACGACCTCCTTCTGTTAGATAAAAGCCTGCCGTTTTCATTATTTGGGTTTTTTTTTCATGTTTTCCTTAAAATTAGTTAGTTGAATCTTGTTTTTAGGTCATATGAATTGATGCACACGATCGAATAGCTCCTTTTTAGCTAGCCATTTGGGCAATTTTTAGGCGCAAGATTTGTTAGCCACTTCCGCCATTTTTAGAATTTAGTTTGTTTTAAATAGCCTAATTAAATGAAAAACATTCATACGTTTTTCACCAAAGTCAAATCCCAAGCTTTTGTTCTCGGTTATTTTCTTACGCTTTCTGTTTTGATTCGTCTTCCAACAAATTTTCTTCGGTTGTTTTTCCTCCGTCAACAATTTCCTCTCACCAACATCGATTTCCTCAGTCAAAAGACATCATCCTCTGCCACCACATATGTGGCCACGTTCACGACCTCTATTTTCCTTGTTATGGCTGCCACATCCCTTAGTAATTGAAGAAGTAAAGTCAACCACATCATTTTTTTTCGTCTGCGCGAGCCACTCCTCATGTATGAGTAAGAAGTGTTTCTTCTCCTTTTTGTCTTCATAGCCACGAATGTTAAGATCGATCAACAACGCACACAGTCGATCAAGATGAACACAGAGAACAGGAGAGAGAAAATTCAAGAAGGAATATTGGCTAAAGGTTTTATCGATGATTTTAGGTATGTACTATTAAATAAAAGCTATGGTCCTTAAATTTAGTTGAGTTGTTTTGATCTTTTAAATTTCTGAATTCACCCATCCTATTGGAAGAGCGTAAATTTGGCCGGCCATCTATTTTTGTAATTTAATAAACATCGGGTCTTCAGCAAATTCTCTCCCTCTCTCTTTTTACTTTCTGCTATTATTTCTTGGAAGGAACTTTTTTCGGCCGTTTGGTTTTCGTCGACATTTTGCCAGAAGTCAACAAGTGGTATCAGAGCCAAGTTAAATCAACAGTCAAGTTAGCGTGAAAATACACACATCGCGATTTCTATCCTGGGTAGGAAAAGGTGACCAAAAGACTGCGTTACGTCGAGCAACGGAAGAAAAATGGAGTCCACCTACCATATGATGACCCGAGCCCTAGAAGATCTACGTTCTCCAAGCTCGACTTAGGGATTCGCATGACGCCGAAATTTGGCGGCACCATCCTGTTCCGATGAGGCGCAGGCTACTTCATTTCCATCGATCGCGGGCTACTCAAAATGATTGACAACGGCTCACGCAGGTTAGAGATAGAGCACAACTTGTCAGCCGGGCCCATCAAGATGCGAAGTGTTGCACACAGACCGAGGCAGAGAATTCACCTGCAAGCGAAAAGTGAGGTGGCAGAGACGGTTAAGCGCATTAAAGCGCGAGCAGAGGCCGAATGTGAGAAGAAGATGCGAAGTGTTGCACACAGACCGAGGCAGAGAATTCACCTGCAAGCGAAAAGTGAGGTGGCAGAGACGGTTAAGCGCATTAAAGCGCGAGCAGAGGCCGAATGTGAGAAGAAGATGCGAAGTGTTGCACACCGACCGAGGCAGAGAATTCACCTGCAAGCGAAAAGTGAGGTGGCAGAGACGGTTAAGCGCATTAAAGCGCGAGCAGAGGCCGAATGTGAGAAGAAGATGCGAAGTGTTGCACACCGACCGAGGCAGAGAATTCACCTGCAAGCGAAAAGTGAGGTGGCAGAGACGGTTAAGCGCATTAAAGCGCGAGCAGAGGCCGAATGTGAGAAGAAGATGCGAAGTGTTGCACACAGACCGAGGCAGAGAATTCACCTGCAAGCGAAAAGTGAGGTGGCAGAGACGGCCGAATGTAGACCGAGGCAGAGAATTCACCTGCCAGCGAAAAGTGAGGTGGCAGAGACGGCCGAATGTGAGAAGAAGATGCGAAGTGTTGCACACAGGCAGAGAATTCACCTGCAAGCGAAAAGTGAGGTGGCAGAGACGGCCGAATGTGAGAAGAAGATGCGAAGTGTTGCACACAGGCAGAGAATACACCTGCAAGCGAAAACTGAGGTGGCAGAGACGGTTAAGCACATTAAAGCGCGAGCAGAGTCCGAATGTGAGAAGAACATGCGAAGTGTTGCACACAGGCCGAGGCAGAGAATTCACCTGCAAGCGAAAAGTGAGGTGGCAGAGACGGTTAAGCGCGAGCAGAGGCCGAATGTGAGAAGAAGATGGGAAGTGTTGCACACAGACCGAGGCAGAGATGCGAAGTGTTGCACACAGACCGAGGCAGAGAATTCACCTGCAAGCGAAAAGTGAGGTGGCAGAGACGGTTAAGCCGAGAATTCACCTGCAAGCAAAAAGTGAGGTGGTAGAGACGGTTAAGCGCGAGCAGAGGCCGAATGTGAGAAGAAGATGCGAAGTGTTGCACACAGACCGAGGCAGAGATGCGAAGTGTTGCACACAGACCGAGGCAGAGAATTCACCTGCAAGCGAAAAGTGAGGTGGCAGAGACGGTTAAGCCGAGAATTCACCTGCAAGCGAAAAGTGAGGTGGTAGAGACGATTAAGCCGAGAATTCACCTGCAAGCGAAAAGTGAGGTGGCAGAGACGNACAAAGGAATTGCATAGTACGAAATAACATAAAAACGGATTCATTAAAAAATCCCACTCGATATTCAAATTGTTTCTTTTTGATTTCACAGGAATCAATAAAACATAAGAAATATTTCAATCCGGTGAAATTTCATCCAAATGTAGTAGGATCAGAATGAAGAGAACTATTGCTGATTTCAGCAAAGTTGAAGAAAAAAAGAATTTTATTTATCTTACAGATTGGGGTAATTCTAGAATTTTTTTGATTGAATTATGATCCATCCAAAGAGCAAAAAGAATCGACTAATTATTCTATGATTCATAAATTTTGAGTTGTTGGTGAAAAATCGAAAACTGTAAAAGTCGAATTTTTATAAAAAAAGGAATCATAGTTTAAAAAACTAAATAGAATCATGAGCTAAAAGTATCCATTAAACATAGTTAAAAAAAATTCTTTTTATAGTTAGAATTGGTTGGACGTGCCTATCAAAAAAAAAATTGAATATGAATGACTCCCTATTAACTCGGTTTCTGGGCCATAATCATTCTGTAGGAGAGATGGCCGAGTGGTTGAAGGCGTAGCATTGGAAATGCTATGTAGGCTTTTGTTTACCGAGGGTTCGAATCCCTCTCTTTCCGTACTAATTCAACAATGTTACTGACCACAATGTATCAAATCAAATAACAATGGATACTATTATTCCAATGGTTTTTCTTGGATATAGATTTTCTATTTCGAATTTTTATGGTACGGAAACGAAAAGACTGGAAAGAATGGACAAGAGATGAAAATCCCCCTACCGATCAATGATACATGAATGATAGAAAAATTTCCGGATCAAAACCTTACTTTCCTTCAGTCTCTTTACTTAGACTTCGGCGAAGGGGAGGACGAAATTGTCCGAACCTTTGTTTTTTAGTTAGGTTTAAGTCTGACGAGAATAATATTCTACAACGAGCAATTCATTTATTTTCAAACTGACCCATTTACTATCTATTATTTGATTGACTAATCCTTTATATTGCAATGGCTGAAGAGTCAAATGTTTTGGCAATTCCTGAAGCGGGGATGAATCAAGATAATTTTGAATCAGTGCTCTCGATTTTTTTTCATCCTTTGCTGTAATAATATCTCGGGGTTTGCAACGATAACTTGCTATATCCACTATAGAACCATTAACTAAAATATGTCTATGATTAACTAATTGGCGGGCTTGAGGAATAGTCGAAGCCATACCCAATCGAAAAAGGATGTTATCCAAACGCATTTCAAGTAATTGTAGTAAAACTTGACCCGTTGATCCTTTGGCTTTTCCGGCGATACGAACGTATTTAAGTAATTGTCGTTCTGTAAGACCATAATGAAAACGCAATTTTTGTTTTTCTTCTAAACGAATACGATATTGAGATTTTTTACCGGAACGCGATTGGTTTTTAAGATCGTTTCCGGTTTTGGGCCTTTTACTAGTTAGTCCCGGTAAAGCCCCCAGACGACGTATTTTTTTGAAACGAGGCCCTCTATAACGCGATATAAAGACTCCTTATTTTATTTAAATTTCATAAACCTAAATTAAAACTAAATGATAAATATGATAACTGAAGCGAAATCCAGTAAAGTATTGTACGACAAAACAAAGACTAATTAGATGACTTTGATCAATATACGGATCCTATTGTATCTGTATATGATACACAAAAGTAAGAGTTCCTTTCTTGATTTGTTCTACAGAAACGTATCTCGCGACGTCATCTTTGACGAAAGCACATTCTGGCAGTGGAACGACGTGGTCGAGGCAGACCACAACCAAAATCAATTCACATTGAAGTACCTCATCACCGAGCCGGAAGAAGGAGGAGCCCAGCATCAAGAACCGTCACCGCCGCCAGCAGGTGCACCCCCTGAACCAGTGGAGTTCACAACACCACAGAGGCCGAATGTGAGAAGAAGATGCGAGTGCTGCACACAGACCGAGGCAGAGAATTTACCTCAGCAAGTTTCGGTAAGTACTGCGACGAGTTCGGAATACAACGGCACCTAACGGGCGCCCTACTCCCCCCAACAGAACGGAGTGGTGGAGCGCCAAAATCAGACGCCATATGAGGCCTGGTACAACAAAAAGCCAGTTGTACATCATCTCCGCATGTTCGGTTGCATCGCATACATGAAGGTAACGCGTCCCCACCTTGCCAAGCTCGATCCCAGGGGGCTAAAGGTCGTCTTCATCGGCTATGAACCCAGGCGCAAGGCGTACAGACTCTATGATCCTGTAGGGGGTAAGCTCACGTATCTCGCGACGTCATCTTTGACGAAAGCACCTTCCGGCAGTGGAACGACGTGGTCGAGGCAGACCACAACCAAAATCAATTCACATTGGAGTACCTCATCACCGAGCCGGAAGGAGGAGCCCAGCATCAGGAACCGTCACCGCCGCCAGCAGGTGCACCCCCTGAACCAGTGGAGTTCACAACACCACGGACTGTGGATTCGACGTTGGATGCCGATCACGATGATGATCTGGTGGCCAGGTACCGGAGGATGGACAACCTAGTGGGAGGAGGTGAACCACCTGGACTTGCAGCGCGCGAGCTCAAAGAAGTGGCCAAACTGCATGCCATCAGTGCAGATGAACCGAACGCCTTGGCTGAAGTAGAAACGAACCCGTGCTGGCTGAAGGCAATGCAGGAGGAGATGACATCCATCACCAAGAACCAGACGTGGAGTCTAGAGGATATGCCCCCGGGACATCGAGCCATAGGTCTCAAATGGGTCTTCAAACTGAAGCACAACGAAAAAGGAGAAGTTGTGAAGCACAAGGTCCGTCTGGTGGTGAAGGGCTACGTCCAGAAGCAAGGAGTGGACTTCGAAGAGGTATTTGCGCCGGTGGCAAGGTTAGAATTCGTCCGTCTTTTGCTGGTAATTGCGGCACATTGCTCTTGGGAGGTTCACCATATGGACGTGAAGTCTGCTTTCCTTAACGGAGAGCTGAAGAAGACCGTCTACGTTCGACAACCACCTGGCTTCCTGGACAATGACAACCCCAGTAAGGTACTGCGCCTGCACAAGGCACTCTACGCGCTTCAGCAGGCCCCACGAGCCTGGAACGCGAAGCTCAACAGTAACCTACTATCACTGAAGTTCAAGCGCTGTGCCTCTGCGCATGGCATGTACACGCACGGCCATGGCAAGCAGCGACTGATCTTGGGAGTGTACGTCGATGACCTCATAATCACTGGAGGCAACATGGAAGACCTCGAAAGGTTCAAGAAGGAGATGTCAAATAACTTCAAGATGAGCGAACTCAGCGTGCTCAGCTACTACCTCAGCATCAAAGTGCAACAGAATTCTACTGGCATCTCCATCTGCCGAAGTGCGTACGCGAAGAAGCTGTTGGACACAACTAGACTTGCGGACAGTAATCCTACAAGGACGCCAATGGAGGCCCGGCTCCAACTAAGGAAGGCCGGCACTACGACGACAGTCGACTCCACCAATTACCGCAACATTTTTGGGAGTCTGCGCTATTTGGTAAACACTCATCCTGTTCTTGCTTATTCTGTTGGATATGTGAGTAGGTTTATGGAAGCACCTAGGGAAGAGCATCTAGTGGCTGTCAAGCGCATCCTGCGCTATGTACCCGGAACCAGAGGCTGGGGTGTAAGATACTGCGCAGGGAGAGGAAAGGAGAAAATCAAGTTGGTCGGCTATAGTGATAGTGACATGGTCGGTGACGTTGATGATCGTAAGAGCACCAGCGGAATGATCTACTTTCTCTCAGGCGGCGCGATCTGCTGGCAATCAACAAAATAGAAGGTAGTTGCTTTGTCTTCCTGCGAAGCAGAATACATCGACGCTTCGTTGGCAGCAACACAGGCGGTCTGACTTGCGCGACTAATGGACGAACTCATCGGGAGAGAAAGCGATCCACCAATGCCTACGTGGACAATAAAGCTACGATCTCCCTGATAAAAAATCCAGTTTTGCACGACCAGAGCAAGCACATAGAAATTAGATTCCACTACATTCGAGAATGTGCAGATCGATGGCTCGTCAAAATTAATTTCATCCGAACAGAGGAACAACTTGGAGATATTTTCACCAAGTCCCTGGCGCGGGTAAAATTTGAAGAACTACGCTCAAAGATCGGAGTTCAAATAATAAGGTAGATATAGCACAGCTTTTAGGAGAAGATTATTAAATAAAAGCTATGGTCCTTAAATTTAGTTAAGTTGTTTTGACCTTTTAAATCTCTGAATTCACGCTAATGGAAGAGCGTAAATTTGGCCGGCCATTTTTTGTTAACTTTGGGCGAAGTTTTAGCCCACTCTTTCTATTTTGTAATTAGGTTTGTTATTTAAAGAATTCAACTGAATGAGAAATAAACATCGGGTCTTCAGCAAATTCTCTCTCTTTCTCTTTTTACTTTTCGCTATTATTTCTTCGAAGGAACTTTCTTCGGCCGTTTGGTTTTCGTCGACGTTTTGGCAGAAGTCAACATGTACACTAAGAGAGAATACAAAGAATGAAGAACGTAAATTTTGTGAGTGGGGTAGTTGTTGAGATCTCTATCATATCTTTAAGAAATATCTACTCTATCTCTACCAGATCTTTTACTATAAATAGGCATCAGGCTCTATATCCCAACAATCTCCCACTTCGAGACGGATCCAATCAACCAAGAATTTCATTCTTAATCTGCACCATACCACTTAGGCTTTCCACAATCTCAATGTTCCAACCTCAACACAACATGTTTGTTGGATTTTTTGCACCCTCTATATACTCCAAACACATCACTATCTTCCACTAACCTCCAAGTGAAATGGTATCGTCTTTTGTGTTCTGTCTTTGAATGATAGACTGGGTTTCTCACCAACTGCATGACACTTTAACTATCTACTTGAAGAATCTTCTCGCGCAGATTCTTGCCTAATTCTTCTAGATAGTCTATCATCCATATCATCTCCTTTCCAACTTCAATTATTGCCACGTACTCAGCCTCAGCAGATGAAAGAGCAACGCTTTTCTAAAGCCTACACATCCCATCATCCATTGCTTGCTCCCACCTGGTTGTATCCTCCAACTGTAGGGTCTCAGCAACAGTCTCAAGAGTTTTTTATGGCTCTGGATGATCTTTTCAACACCTTCTCAAGTGTCGCTCGTTTCGCTTTTGGTTCCTCAGCAACAGTCTCAGAAGTTTCTTGAGTATTCGCTGCAACATCACTAGGTGTATCTTTCAGCAACTCAACCTCAACTCCCATTTGCTTCACTTCTAGTTCCTCAGCAACAATATCAGGAGTTTCTTGAGTATTTGCTACAACATCACTAGCTGAATCATTCAGCAACTCAACCTCAACTCCCATTTGCTTCGTTGACCCAGTACTTTTCTTCAATTCTCTAAGAGTCTTTGTGAAGCTAACTTGTTTCTTTTTGCTCATAATGTAGTTCTTACAAAGACTCATATCAAAAGATTTCAAACCTTCCAAAACTTCTTCTACAGTCAGCATCTTCATTCCTTTAACACTCATATGTCCAAGTCTATTATGCCATAGACTTGTAGTTGAAGCACTCTCAGCAACAGCAGCTATGCTCATACACCCTGCAGTGGTGTATAAGGTTCAAGATTTTGTGCCACGTGCTACCACCATAGCACCATTCACAATCTTCCACGAACTCTTCCCAAACTTTGTTGCATAACCTGTGTTATCCAATTGACCAATAGAGATCATGTTCTTCTTGAGACTAGGAATATATCTGACATTCTTTAATGTCCACTGATTTCTTGCCAGAGATTTTATGCAGACATCTTCTTTTCCTTCAATCTTCAAATCTTTGTTGTTGGCGAGATACACCTTCTCGAAACTTCCAGACTTGAATTTTCAAAACAACTCTTTATTTGGAGATTTAAGAAAAGATGCACCTGTATCCAAATCTAGGATTCAATCAAACTGTCCATGCTGAGAATTAGAGCATCCCTAATGTCTTCTGCTAAATTTATAGAATCATCGTCATCCTCTTATTTGTGATTATTCATCCTCTTTTATCTTGTACAATCTATCCGAAAGTGACATTTTTCTCCAGAACTCCAACACTTTATGTTTGGTTTATTTGGAGATTTTTTTCGGTTCTTTGATTTTGATCGCCCATTGTTTGGGCCCTTTAATTTACTTCTTCCCTTTCGATCAACATTGAGAGCATTACTTGATGAATCTCCGATTTCTCGTTTTTGAATACTTTTGTTGAGAACTACATCTCGAATTTCATCGAACTTTAGTTTATCAGATCCTCGTGAACTGTTTATTGCGGCAACAACAGTATCCCACGACTCGGGTAAAGATTACATCAAAATCAATGCTTTAATTTCATCCTCGAAATTAATTTCCACCAAACTCGATTGACTTACAATCATATTGAATTGATTTATATGATTAGCAACAGATCCACGTTCAGACATTTGTAGATTGAACAGCCTCTGCATCAAATATACCTTATTCATAGCCGATGGTTTCTCGTACATATTCGACAGCGCCTTCAACAAATCTCACGTTGTCTTCTCCTTGATGATGTTGAACGCCACATTTCTGGACAACGTCAACCAGGTCAACACTAGAACCTGACGATCCTTGAGCTTCCACTACTCCGTGGTCATGGTATCCGGCTTCACCCCAACAGGGGGTACATACAATCTTCAATCTGTATCTTCCAGAAACTGAAATCGGATCCATCAAACTTTTCAATTCCAATCCTTGAACTTTCCATCTTCACAGATTGTGGTGAATCTCGCCTCACTCTGATACCAGTTGTTAGGATCGCTCAACAACGTACACACTCAATCAAGATGAACACAAAGAACAGAAGAGAGAAAATTCAAGGAGAAATATTGGCTAAAGGTTTTATTGATGACTTCAAGTATGTACACCAAGAGAGAATATAGGGAATGAAAAAGTACATTTTGAAAGCACCGACTAATGGGGTATATATATGGTTTCCATTTACTAAATATAGCTTTTCTACCATATATTTTAGTATAAATAGACATCAGGCTCCATATCCCAACAACGAAGTCTCTCCTCATGTACCTTAATAGGACCAACGATCTCCTCAACAATAACATTTTAGGAGTTTAATTTGCTTTTAGCACGAAAGGATTACAGCAATATAATAGCTTTTGCACTACTTTTTAACATCATAGGTCTCTCAATATATAATTTTACAAATTTATTATAGCGTCTACCTCAAATTAGAGCTCACATGGTTTTAACTTATACTCCATTGATCTTCCACACACTTCTCATTGATTGTTAAGACTGAGAAATAGAAATAGAATTGGAATCAAAGTATGTATTCTCATTGATATTCATAACCTTTCAATAGATACAAGCTACCAACTAATACCTACAAATAAGAAAATATAAACTAATTAAATAGTGAGAATAATAAAATATACTATAAATGAAAGAATATTAAGATATAATATCTAAGATATTCCATAAATAATATATACTCCAAATATTATATCTCAACCCTTTCCCTCAAGTTGAAGAGTGTATGTTAATCACATCCAACTTGTCTTTACGAGTGTAGGTCAATAAAACCCAAGTTGTCTTTACGAGTGTAGGTCAATAACATCCAAGTTGTCCTTACGAGTGTAGGTCAATAACACTTGTCTTCCCAGTAGTGAAAATGAGTGTAGGTCAATAACACTCAACTTATCTTTGAGAAGAGAGTGTAGGTCAGTAACATTTTTGTCTTCCTAGTGAAAATAAAGAGTGTAGGTCAATAACACTCAACTTGTATTTGAGAATGACACCAAGATAAGTGCTCTGGATCACTTGAGAGGTTGTGAAAGAAAATACTAACATCTTGAATATGCCACCTTTGAGCTTGGTGAGAAATTTGAAGATACTTTTCACGATCAAACTTATCATGATGGATGATCGGCGGCTGTAAAGACTTCATTGATTGAGTTAGGGTTTGGCTTTGACTTTGATACCAAACCTTAAATCAAGAAGAAATTTTGATATTTAAAAATACAAAGATCGGTGCTCTGATACCATGTTAAGAATGAGAAATAGAAATAGAATCGGAATCAAAGGTATGTATTCTCATTGATATTCATAACAAAAGTAGACTCCCCACGACTCTGAATTCGAGGAGTATGAGAAGTGTGGGTCTAAAATTGTGCTTCAAGAAGCTGCGGAGAGCATGACAACATTGTTGCAAGACATAGACAGAGTGCTACACCTTCTCATAGTGTTTAAATGTTGGAAGTATCTTCTTAAGGCTAACGTCGCGAACCTTTCAACAAAAAAATATGCACAGAACGGTCCCTTGACGCTAATTTTCACAGGATCAAAATGTTAGGAGACATTATCGCGATGTCAAAACATTAGGAGACATTGTCATAATGCTCACGTGCTTTTTTTTATATAAAAATATCGCTTACTCTATTAGCAAATAAACTTAATTCATCATTAATTATATGGCTACACATGAACAAATTTTTAAAATGCAAAATCTAAAAAATTCATTGAATACATCTTAAAATTAGATTTAAGATTATACATATATTAAGTGTATTCGTTATTTAATAGTTGGTATATGTACGGTCATAAATAATGTTTCAAAAAGTCTAAGACCATCTATATAGGTCTCTTCCTTGACAAAATAAAAGAGAATTTATTTGATCCCACCTCGGTTGAAGAGGGGAACGAAACATTTCTTATAAAGATGTGAAAATCTCTCCCTAATAAACGCATTTTAAAATCGTGAGGTTGATGTCATAAGTAACCGGCAAAATAGACATTATCCTTTCTGTAAAATTGTACATTGCCCCAAAATACTTTGTGTTGGATGATGGAAGTCCCACATCGACTAATTTAGGGAATGATCATGGGTTTATAAGTGAGGAATACTAACACTATTGGTATGAGGCATTTTGGGGAAGTCCAAAGCAAAGCCATGAGAGCTTATGCTTAAAGTGGACAATATCATACCATTGTGGAGAGTCGTGTTCGTCTAACACTTTGTTTTTTTTTTTTTTAGTGTGGCCCTTTTATTTTAAAACTTTCTTGTGAATTTTATGAGTAGTTGTGAGGAAGTAACATTTCTTTGATTCATGTTAGAGGGCAATATTTCTTTGTTCTTGAGTGAAATGGAGGGTATATATTCATAGTTGTAACTCAAGTTATTGGGTCATGGGACAAGAAGTAGCTTTTGTTGGTCTCCTTAAAGGATTTGTAGTGTAAGTGTGAGTCCAATTGTAATCTATGATATAGTAGAACTTCGAATGGTTGAAGACCGGAAGTAATCCCAAGTTTTAACATATTGGTGTGACAAACCACTATTAACGAGTTGATGGAAGCCAAAGAAGTTTTTTTTTTTTTTTTTTTTTTTTTTTTTTTTTGACTACCTTAGTTGAATTTATTTCATCATGCCTTCATTTCTAGTTCTACAATCTTTGTATTCAAGAATGAGCTAAACTTACATTCAAGTCTGGAGTGAGGTACTTTTTGTATAACAATTTCCTCGAGTTAGCATAACATTTCGTGGTGTATTCTTTGAATCTTCTTCTTGAAAGTTTTGATTTCAATTCCTTGTGTTGATTTAGCCAACCGTTAACATGTAGTAGCATGCTTTAGGCGTTAGAAGAGTCGAGACGTGTGAAAAGATTTAAGGGGAGCACAAGTGCAATACTAGGAGAAAGGTATTCGATGAATCTGTGAGATTCAACATCAGTTGGGGATAGTTGGGGAGGAGAACTTAACATTCTTTATAAGGGTGTAGAAACCTCTCCCTAGCAGATACGTTTTTAAAATCATTAGGGGGAAGCTCAAAAGGGAAAGCCCAAATATGACAATATTTGCTAGCGGTGGGTTTGAACTTTTACAAAATGTATTAGAGTCAGACATCGGGCGATATGCAGTGAGGAGGCTGAGTGTAACGACCCGAAATTTTCTACTTAATTTAAGGTCGCTACTGTATACATACCATAAACATTGAATGCGGAAGACTTCATTTAAATTCCATAAAACATAACCTTTAACTTAAAAACACAGCCATGGACTTACGTGTTTCGAAAACATCTTTAAAACGACACAACAAAAGACCCGAAATAAAATAAATAAGCGTTTAAGTTTAAAACATCCTATTCTATCCTAAGTCTAAGAAAATAAATACCACTATCCTATGCATGTGCCATGATCTCGAGTTGCGATGCCGTCGTCAGCCGTACAGGAATGCCTTGCCTTAACCTGAAAAATGTAGTAGCACATGGCTTGAGTATTTAAAGAAATACTCAGTAAGTGACCCCACTATTGGGGTTAAATGCAACAATCACATGCAATGAAATGATGGGACCTATCTTTCGTTTCGTTTCGTTTCGTTTCGTTTCGTTTCGTTTCGTTTCGTTTTCCCTACGGTGTAATCCTAACAGGTAATCGTGGACGTGTACCATATACTCTACACGCAGCCCATACGTGCGAGTATGGGCTCACCAGCTAGTTCGCACACCGCTGGGCCACTGTCCCTAGCCGGTGGGCATGCTCTGGGGGCCTACCGGGACCCGTTAAAACTAGAACCGTCACGGCAGCGCTATGCAAAGCATAACGATCGTTGTCCTGCCATTGGATGTACGCGTCCGTACCCTCGTGATGGGATAGGGGTATCCCCCCAAATGCATGAGCACACAATATGCATGAGGTCCCACTAGTCCTACAGTTATCATTAATGAACATAACCCCCTGTCACGTTTTCATGCTTACATGTCATTCTCATTCTCATTTCTTTACATATCATACATATTCCTAACGGGATTATGTTTCATGCAATTTACCGTATTTCATGTCATACAATTCATGCAGTTACATTCAAATATTCATACAAACAAGCCATAATCGTTCAAGGACCACACATCGTTACATGCATTACACATCACATCAGACTAAAAGCATACATTCACGTTCACATAACTTCGTACTTAAGCACAATAATCTAGCATACAATGTATCATATCATAAACAAGTCATAACGTAAACACTTCATAGTCATATCGTTCTCTAACTTACCATAGCCTTAACGTTCTTATACCTATCACAGATATATCATTACGTAACGTACCTTAGTCATATCGTCACAAGAACGTATCCTAACGCTATCGTTCTATCAATCTATCACAAACCTATCCCTTTCTACCCATAACCTAACCGTATTCTTTCATCAATCTCTCCTATCCATAGCACTCCGGTATGTAACCTAACCTTAACGTTTCATGAACGTATCTTACTCCTATCGTTACATTTTGTTTTGTGCATCCTTCTCGTATCCTATCTCAAACATCTCCTAGAGCACATCGTACCATAATTATTATCATACAATCCACATATTATATAACATAACATAACATATAGGAAGCATATCGATCCACAGACAATTCACACATATCAATATATATGACACGTGCAGAACCACAGGGCACGTGTCAACACCAAAAAATAACCATGCCGATAGTAAGGTCACTTACCTGGATAGCTTAAGTCGTTGTCACAAATATATCTTTAATGAAAGTTCGATTCCGTCCTTTGAAATACGAGTCAACCTATATGAGCTCATGACATCAGTTTCAAGTTTTATCTCATTATGATCTTTTCTGTTGGACAAAATTTAAAGAAGCTCACTGCCTCGAATCAAAATTCTGAATGTTTTCTGTTACACAAAATTGAAAGGAGCTCGTCTGATATTTCCTATTATTGTTAAATACTGTTTAACAAATCTTTCCTTACTCACCCTCCCTCTCTCTCTAATCTTTTTCATTTTAAATAGGTTTTAAAATTGAAAGGAGCTCACTGCCGGTCTGATATTTCTTTTACGGTTAAATACTGTTTAACAAATCTTTCCTCAATCTCCCTCCCTCTGTAAATAGGTTTTTCAATTGTGTAAACAGATATTACTGACCAATTTTAAGTATAGGCTACGATCTTTTAGTTTATAGATTTGCCACCTAAAATTTTATTGAATCTAACTTATAACCTTATTTTGTATAATTAAAATGCTAACAAAACTCTAATAATTGTATATGGGATCTGATTATTAAAGACGGTTAAAGATAGAAGAGAAGATTTGATCCTAAATTAATTTCTTATCACCATAACTATCGAGGAAAACGAAATCTGAGATAGGATTTTACCGTAATAACTGACAAAAATCTCTAAATCTGCAATAGCCATTGTACTTGTTCTCAGATCTGACCATTGTTGTTTTTCTGTTTCTTTCTCTTTTTTTTTTGGCAGGTGGGATGGGTCGAGGAGAGATAATTGTGGAAGTGACTTACCAGAGAGAAAAGAGGGAATAATAGTTTTTTTTTTATTTACTTATTTATTAATTTATTATTATTATTATTATTATTTTATACATAATAATAATTTTTATTTGTTTATTTATTTATTTTTGGGCTATTACACTGAGTCGCGAACCGGGATGGAAATGAGGCAGTGTATCAACAAGGACACTAGGCCCGGAAGGGGGTGGATTGGGAGATCCCACATCGATTGAAGAAGTGAATGAGTGTCATCAAGGATGCTGGGTACCAAAAGGCGGTAGACTATGAGATTCCACATCGGTTGAGGACAGTTGAAGAGGAGAACTTAACATTCTATACAAGGGTGTAGAAACTTCTCACTAGCATACGCGATTTAAAAACTTTGAGTAGAAGCCAAGCCCAAAAGAGAAAGTCCAAAGAGAACAGTATCCGTTAGCGGTGAGCATGGTTCGATACAAAAACAAGTGTATTATAGGAAACTAAGAATAGCGTGCTGATCCTTCGTATTAGTGTATTCTATTTTCTCTCGAGTTAACGAGACTTCTTTAAATTCATGAATTAAGATAATCTAAAAGAGCAATACTAGAATAGATTTGACGTTAACGAATTTGTATAAACACGAGTGTTTTACATCTTCTCCACTAAATTTTTCATCTTTTCAATTCAAATCTTGAATATAAACGTTACAAATAATTATTCTAGAGAACGAAAAGTGACCTACTACCATTGTTCTTGATTAGTTGTTGCTAACGAAAGGTGGGCGGCTTCCCTATCTTTCTGACATAAAAAGGACAAGAAAAAGAAGTTTATGCAGGCAGCACCTTGTATTCTTGTACGCAACAAGATTATCCTCGTCTCATTCATGAACAAGACCATTCCCTCGTATCAATGTTTATTCTCTCTTCCTCGTTCAAACATGTGGCCTTCAGGTTTCTGTTTTTCTTTCTTTTTGACTCTAGCGCTTTATAGCTGTAATAATTTGGTTTTCTTATTTCTTTTCATTTACAAATATTATCTGCTTTGTTCGTTACATATCGTCGTCATCATGACACAAGCCCACCGCTAACAAATATTGTCCGTTTTGACTTGTTACGTATCATCGTCAGTCTCACAGATTTTAAAACAAAATTGTTAGGGAGAGACTTTGGCCCGTTACGTATCGTCATCAGCATGATCCAAGCCACCGTTAAGAAAAATTATCCTCTTTGGCCCGTTACGTATCGTCGTCAGCATGACCCAAGCCCACCGCTAAGAAAAATTATCTGCTTTCGTCCATTATGTATCACCGTCAGCCTCACGGCTTTTAAAACGCATTTTTTAGGGAGAGGCTTTCGCACGTTACATATTGTCGTCTGCATGACCCAAGCCCACTGATAACAAATAATATTTGTTTTGGCCTATTACATATCGTCGTCAGCCTCACGGCTTTTAAAACACGTCTGTTAAAGAATGTTTTGTTCGGTCTCCCACATATGTCTGATCTCACAAATTTTTAAAAACTATTTGTGAGTTATTTAAGAATTCAATTTTTTATTGAAAAAAATGATACAATTTACAAAGAATTTCTTTAAAAAAAAGTGCAAAGAGAAAATTGTGTGAGAAGAATTTTTTTTTTCTTTTCTCCTTTTAATAGTTGTAATAAAATTTAGTATATAGAATATAAAAAATATATATAGCATGAATTAAAACATATAAAAATAAGTTAATACAAGTTGAGTACTCCCAATAGAAGATTTAGAATAATAATTTATTTTTATTTATGTTTGAAATGTTACCCAAAATGGATTTGGAAACAAATTTGAACCTTATGCTACGACCACGAGTAAAGGAGGGAAATAAATTTGATCCTTATGTTGTGAAGTCCGAACAAAAGAGGGATACATGAATGAAGCTTGCTAGATATAATGAGAGTAATTTTTGAAAATATGATGAAAATTGTCGGGGAACAAAACCATTTTTTTTAGCGTTTGTTGGCAATCATAGATATCAAAATCATCAAATGTGAACATTTGTCATGATTATGTCAAAAAAATTGATCGTAATTCAGTTCTTTAACCGTGTGTTTCAAATGACTAATTAGATTTTTGGTTATAAGCCCATGTATACAGTTCTATCGACTCCTTATGTAGTGACACCTGATTAAAGGAGGGGTAGATGAATGAAGCTAACTATATCTGAATGAGAGTAATTGGACAAGACAACTAAGAAAGATCTCAAAAAATTGAAAGCTATTATTTATACCAAGAAGATGCACATTTCTTTTATGTGGCTCAATCATAGAAAATCTTAATTTAAACTTACTTTGTTTGGAAATTTGAGTACTATACATGTGAGTGAGAACAAAACATCTTGAAATCTGGGAGGATAGTAACTTGACCACATTGCAAGAGAATGTTAGGTTCATCCGATATTAAATACTAATCTAAATTCATTCTGGACATGGGTTGTTACATATGTAGCTTACAAAAATCTACTTATAGATTATAGCAATGTGAGAATCCCACATGGGTTGGAGAGGAGAATGAAACACCCTTTATAAGTATGTGGAAATCTTTCCCTAGCAGACGCGTTTTAAAAACCTTGAGGGAAAACCCGAAAGGGAAAGCCCAAAGAGAACAATATCTGCTAGCGGTGGAAGACTTTGGTCGTTACAAATGGTATCAGAGCCAGACACCAGATGATGTGCCAGCGAGGAGGTTGTTTTTCGAAGGGGGTAGACATAAGGCGATGTGCGAGTAAGGACACTGGGCCTCAAAGGGGGTAGATTTAGTGGCAGTCCCACATCGATTAGAGAAAGAAACGAGTGTTTCCTTAATAGACACTAACTTTTTTAGAAGTAGGATGGACTCACATTAGCTTAGATTATAACTCTATTGTCTAGAAAAAAAATGCCAACCACAAATTAAACTAAATTTTTTTAGTTTTAAAAAAATTCAACCATAAATCAATAGAACTTTTATACGAGTCTGAATGAGTTAAATATTCGAGTAATATCAACTCCCAACCAATAATAAAGAAAATGGTAAAGATACTTTCGCACGGTGATCCAAAAAACGTCATATCTTTTTGAAAAAAAAAAAAAAAATTATGCAGAAGCTTTTTATCTTGTACGGAACAAAAACCATACCCTTATCGATGTTTATTCTCTTTCCCTCACTCAACCATGTGGCTCCCTTTTCAATTATCATCCTCCAAGTTATGAATTTTCTCTTAACTTATCTTTTATCACTATTTCATTTTTTGTTTCAAATTTATACGATCTATGTTATAAATACTATTGTTTTGTCAAGTTTTCGAGCGTGATGTCTTTATACTTACTAAGATAGAATCTTATCTATTATCTTTCTGATCTATCTCTTATTTAGTTTATAAGTAGAATCTTATCTTATTTTTATCTATGTATTTCTATTGTAATGTAAATCTTGTCTAATTCATTGAAGTCATCTCCGAATAAAGTCTAACCATCATGAGTTTTTCGTCCCGATGTCTCTAATTATATTTCTCCTTATGTCTTATCTCTTTTGTACTTCATGTTCTTCGTCTAGACCGGAGTGTATGAATTTTGCGATCCTAACAAATGGTTTTAGATGGGGAGTTAAAAAGAACGAGATTGAGAAGATTGAAGGATCAACAGGTTGGATTAGTTTTTGGAAGATGCAGAATGAATATTATCTGTACTAAAAAGATCTTCACGAACCCTCGTCTGGAATGAAGTCGGATTTCATGAACATGAAGCAATAGAAACTCAAGGATTAGAGGCTCTAAAGTTCATCTAGTTGATGATGGTTTTCATGAGTACTCCTCACTTGACAACATTTAGTTGCATTGCATATGTTCATGTTGATTTAGAGACGAGAGACATGTTTGACGCTAAGGCTTTGAAGTGCTACTTCGTAAACCATGGTTATGACATGTTCAGATATAGCATTTTAGATGAAAAAATAGAACAATCGTGAGAAATTGTGACGTAACTTTTAATAAAAATGTCTTGTACCAAGGCAAAGAAAAAAAAATGTTATGAGACTTCTAAGCAAGTGGGATTTGAGCTTAAGTTCGCAGAAAAATTCACCACTCATGTTGGGAAAGAAACTCAATAAACTCCTGAGACTGATGCCGAAGAATTAGAGGTGGAGCAAATGACACCTGAGTATGTGCTACTGAGGAGATTATCTAGAAATATCAAAGAACCAGTTAGGTATTACACCTTCACCACACTATCTGTTGCTCACTAATGAACGAGAACCAAAGTTTTTTAATGAGGCCCTCCAAGTGGAGGATTCATCAAAGTGGGAGAAAGTCATGGATGAGGAGATAAGCTCACTTGAAAAGAATAATACATGGATGTTGACTGAGTTACATCTAGAAAAGAGAGCTCAAGTGGGTGTTCAAAATTAAGGCTCAAGCAGATGACCAGAAGAGGTTCAATGTTCGATTAGTAGTTAAAGTGTAACGCCCCTAAATTTTCTTAAAACTAATTAGTGACGTCACTCATGCATACATAACTCATTAAGAAGAAGCTCATCATAAATAACCTTCGAAAAACACAATAGACTCTCTCATAAAGATTCATAAATCCAAAATAAACTTATCTCCCAAAATAACTTTCAATAACTGAATTCAAAATAAATCTAAATAAAACAATACTCAATGTTATAACTTAAATTAGTCAAATAGATGTAAACTTCTAAAAATATCACATCTCCAACTTCCATGGTGTCCTCGGCTCCGCCGTCAACCATACATCGGCGACTTGCCTTTACCTGAAAAATGTAGGTAGCACATGACTTGAGTATTTCATAAACTTTACATGGTCTTGGACGCTTTTCTATTTTGGGTAGGGTTGGATGTGTGGTACTCCTTCACACATGCCCATGTATGCGTACATGGACCCATCAGGCGGGCTCATATACGTACCCCCTGGGCTTGGCTTGGTCGGGCACAACGTATTACTCGTCGCCGGATTAGGAACCATACCCCCTGGGCCTGGCTTATACGTACCCAATCTGTCTTTGATGGTTAGGAACCATACTGACCTCAGATGGTAAAACTAAGGGCAGAAACGGCTTCAGAAGGGCTAAAAACCTTGGAATCCATATGTTATAGTGATACCGAACCGATAAGCCGAGCTGCTGAGCTGACCAACCAAGCCGCCGAGCTAAGTTGCGATAATTGACGGAACCGAGCCGATTTTGTACACGTGCGATCCGAGCCGCACTGTGTACGCGTACGAAGCTGTCGGAGCTGTTGGGCGTGCGTCTATGGCTCGACCCGATTCCAAAAACCTTGCCTTCCATACCCGACAAGCAATGAAATCCTAATTTCCGCCTTCCTGATTCCTGCGACGTGCCGATGATCCCACAATGTCCTCAACACCGATTTTCGACGGTCAACCTTCTTTGACACAATGATCCCGACATCAATACCTTACTTCCACTCGATTTTTTCTCCAAAGAGGAACCCCAACTTTTCGGAGGAAAGTTTGAAGAGAAAATCGTTTTCAAGGGATGTAAAAGGTTGGGCAGAGGGATATTAAAATAATCAGAAGACATTAGCATTCTAGGGTTTTAGGATAAGGAAAAGAAATAAGAATGTTTCTATTAGGCAATAAAAGTCTCGCAAGAAATCCCTCGATTTCCGGGGAGATTACATTTAATTATTTATTTTATTCCAGAAACTCGAATCGTTACATAAAGGATATTCACAAAAGAAAGACATTGATTATACTGAAATCTTTTTCCTGTTTTGAAATTAACTATTATCTGAATTTCGTTGATTTTTGTTGCATCGGAGAATTTACACCTTAAGCCAACAGATCTAAAAATAATGTTTTTAAATGGAGATCTAAATGAGGAGATTTATATGTTGCAACTGAAAGGGTTTGCAAATTCAAGCAAGGAACACATGGTGCGTAAGCTCAATAGAAGCTTGTATGGACTAAAACAAGCACCGAGACAGTGGTACATCTAAGTTTAGACTCCTTCATGCAGAAAAGTGGTTTTCACAGGAATGAAAAGTATCAATGTTGTTACTTCAAGAAGATTCTTATGTGTTTCTACTCTTCTATGTGGATGATATACTAGTTAGGATTCAATATGAGGGTGATAATCCACTTGAAGGCAAGCATATCTTTAGTATTTGAGATGAAAGATTTAGGTGCAGCGAAATAGATTTTTCGGATGAGAATTTCTCTGTATAAATCTATTAATCTATTGATACATTAAATCTATACCAGGAGTAATACATTGAAAATGTGTTATACAAATTTCGAAGGAATGATACTAAATATAGGACTACCCTTTTGGAAAATTTTGTTAAACTATCAAAAGGGCACTCTCTCAAAAAAGTTGAAGAACATGTGTACATAGCATGAGTTCCATACTCTTTTGCTGTTGGAAATTTGATGTATGTTATGGTCTGGGGAGTGAACTATGAGATCCCACATTGGTTCAAGAGGGAAACAAATTATTCTTTAGAAGGGTGTGGAAATCTCTTTTTGGGAGGCGTTTTAAAAACCTTGAGGGAAAGCCCTAGAGGGAAAACCCAAAAAGTGTTAAAATTAAAACTCATTAATATGTGAAGTAAATCTCATACATACTAACGATAGAACGCTCTGATACCACTTTGTGAAAATACTACTCGCGTATTTGTGAAGAGATGTCGAGAGAATAAAAAAGTCTTTTTGTGTATTTCTTTCTCTCTTGCTCTTTTTTGCTTCTATTTTGCTCGGACTTTACAAGATAAGGATTAGGTATTTACTTTTTACACTAATAATAGGTATGAGAGACACTAGTATTTATAACTTTTCTAACGCTAATAATACTAATAATACGTATGAGAGACACCCAAAGCCTACCATTATTCCTCTTGGCCTTTTCTTTCCTATGACTTTTCAAATTCACCCCTCCTAACAAATTACCTAAAATTAACCCGACTTGATTTTTCAAATTAACCTCTCCTAACAAATTACTCAAAATTAACCTTTAGTTAAGTTTATTTCAACCAAAGTAACATTTAGCATTTTAAATTTATTCCAACAAAATTTGTCCACAAATTTAAATGCTATATTCAACGATTCCACCTGCGCCATTTTCGCTTTCTCGAGCTCAGTCGTGGTTTCTTCAATTTCCTCTCCTTGTCCTCGAGCAGCAAACTAAGCTTGTCCTTTTCTAATGAAACTTCATTTGGAGCTTCTTGAGAACAGCCCATTTGAGACACCAACTCCTCATTTCTCCCGTTCTCAGCCATGCTCGACTCAGACGTCATAGCTTCTTTTAGTTTACTCAATTCCCTTCGCAAGTCCACAACGACATTTTTCACTTCTATTTATGTCTCCTCCATTTCGGCTTTATCACGAGTGATTATCTCAAACGTGTGTCGCAAATTCACTGCCTCCTGTTGGACCCGATTCAGATTCACGTCGAGTGAGTCTCTCTGTTGAGTTAGCATCTCTATATCTTTCTCCTCCCTCACAAGCTCTTCCACTAGACCATCAATCTCCATTAATAAGTCATTCTCTTTCTCCACACCTTCTTCAATTTTCTTCACGATCTCAGAGATTACCTTCTCATTCTCTTCCTTCTCCTGTTTGAGATAGAAAGAACTCTCACTCAGCTCAGCCACTTCCTTCTTTAACCTTTCAATCTCCATTTCTAAAACTTTCTTTTCTTTTTCAATCTCTACTTTCTCCTTCGAAAGGCACTCATTTAGGGATTTCAACGTCTGCAATTGAGACTTCTCCACAGATTTATTTACTGCAGTTTTGGGTTGTTGCTCTGAATCTCAGTTCTCCTCCTCATGATCTGGCAGTTTCTTTGGCTCGTTCACTGATCGTGTGGGCTTATTCTTCGCCATTGTTTTGGGATTTTGAAGGGAGTTTGAAGGGATTGCATTTGCATCATCTGTTTCTCATGTTCAATCTGCATTTTTGCCATCCTTTCTTTCCATCCCATCTTTTCTTCTTCCATTTTCTCTTCCATTCTCATCCTTTTTCTTCTTCCTAAAATTCCCTTTCCCACCATTGAAGCTCTCTGTCTTCGAGCTCAAGCTCTCTGTTATCCAGTTGTTCATCTTTTTCGATTTTTTCGTCTCCGATGTCGAGATTTCGCCAAATCCGCTGCGAATCACCTCATTTCCAATAGCTTCCACCGCCTCACGACTACTGCCATCGTCTTTCGCGCCACCGTGTTCTTTTGCTTTCAGCTCTTAATTTTGGGCCATCAAGAGAATGTTTTCGTTTGTTGCGTCATTCAAAGCTAGGTTGATCGTTTCTTTCACCTTTTTCTCGGCTTGACAATCTCTTGCAAAATGCCCCACTCTGCCACAATTGTAACATTTCTCGGAGTTACAATCATTCACATAGTGACCATATTTTTTACATTTATAGCACTGAATGTTGGAATAATATCCTTAACTGCGTTCTCTTCCAAGCCAATTTGTTTGGCTCGACTGTCTCTTCTCCTTATAAGATCCTTCATTTCTGCTGCTTTGACCACCTCGACCATTTTCGTGACTTTCACGACCTCTAACTTGAACATTTTGGAGTAGAGTACCTTTTCATCTTTTATTGATGCCTTGGTTTGAAGTGCTTGATCGAGTGTTTCCTTCTTCTTCTTCTTACGTTGCTCGTGTGCCTCGAGAGAACCGGGGAGCTCATCGACCGTGAACGTCGCTAGGTCCTTTGACTCTTCTATCACACATACAACATTCTCGAAGTTGTTGGTTCATGACCTCAAGATCTTCTCCACAACACGCGTCTTGGGTAACATTTCTCTTTTTCGGTTTAGTTGGTTTACAACAGTCTGAATGCGCGTAATGTAGTCAAATACATTTTCTGACTCCTTCATCTTCATGCTCTCCAATTCGCCACGAAGAGTTCGGAGATGCACTTGCTTGACTCGGTCGGTTCCTTTGAACACCTTTTCTAAAGTAACCCATGCTTCTTTTGAAGTAGTTGCCCTGGCAATCTTCTCAAAGCTCAACTCGTCAACGGCTCGGAATAGCATGTATAATGTCGCCTTATCCTTTGATCGCAATTCTTTTAACGCCTTGTTTTGTACCGCCGTATAACCCATGGTATCATTTGGTTCTTCGAAACCTTCTTCGACCACCTCCCATGCATCTTGAGAACTGAGAAGAGCTTTCATTTGGATGCTCCAATTCTCGTAGTTCGTCTTCGTTAGTCGCGGTAGTAGCATTTGACCCATCACATTCGCCATCGGCTTTGATACCAATTTGTTAAAATTAAAACTCACTAACCTGTGAAATAAATCTCACACACACTAACGATAGAACGCTCCGATACCACTTTGTGAAAATATTACTCGCATATTTGTGAAGGAGATGTTGAGAAAGGAGAGACAAGGAGGCAAAGAACATTGATTTTATCAAAAAGCCTTTTCTATTTCTCTGTATTTCTTTTCTCACTTGCTCTCTTTTGCTCTTTATTTTGGTCCTTCTTTACAATAGAAGGATTAGGTATTTATAACTTTTCTAACACTAATAAGAGGTATGAGAGAGACACCCATGAGCCTACCATTATTCCTACAATGGTTCTTGTCCTGTTCTTTCCCCTCACTTTTCAAATTCACCTCGGCTGACAAATTACCTAAAACTAACTTCTTTCACCTTACTTTTCAAATTAACCTCTCCTAACAAATTATCTAAAATTAATATTTAGCATTTTAAGTTTATTTCAACAAAACTAATATTTAGCATTTTAAGTTTATTCCAACAAAAAAAACAATATCTGCTAGCTGTGGGCTTGGCTATTACAAAATATAACACATGCCGTGGGTGTTGTTAGTAAGTACAGGGAAAGCCTAGAGATTAAAAACCTTGAGTGGAAGCTCGAAAGGAAAAGCCCAAAAAGGACAATATTTGCTAGTGGTAGGGTTGGTTTGTTACAAAATATAACACATGCAGCAGTAGTTGTTAGCAAGTATATGGTAAACCTAGAGAAATAACATTGGGACTCTCGTACATGCCCTTCCTCGTCGCTCACGATACGCCAAAACACACCAAGCTTCAGTCGAGCTCCAAAGATCCACCTGCAAGGAAAAAAGAAACGAAATACAGATAGAGAACGAGGAAGAGAGAGATCAAGTTTGAGCATTTTTGATGAGAGAAAAACGAGCGACTCCCTACAACCACGAAAGAAAAAACCAGTGCGATAGTAACCACCCAGTGATCCCTGGCACACTCAGGGTAGAAACACCCACTGGCAACACGCTTTACAACTTCCTAAGTCGTTGGAGCTTGAATTTTCTTTATATACTCAAATACCATAGATCTACACATATAGGTACGTAGAAAGACAGTGGAAGTCGTGAGCAAGAAGGAGAAGGAGATGAAGAGACTTGAGATGGAAGAATGATAGAAAATGGATGTCGGACTACAGTTTAAAGAGGAGAGAGAAAACAATCGTCATTGTTAGATTGAATGGCACAATGACCTATATGGGTCACGACATCATGTATTTATAGATGCGTATAATGAAGATTACATTCCAAATCTATGATTTGGTAACAAACCCTTCAAATCATAACAACTAGTAAATCTTAGACTATTTTAGTATATACAGTTATGATCTATTTTAGGTTTAACACCCCCCCTCAATCTGGACGATGTACTACTAAGTTCAGATTGCGCCTAAAATAGCTAAAAGAAGGAGCTGGCAGTGGCTTTGTCATGATATCGGCGAGCTGATCCTTGGAAGATATGAGTCGAACATCAAGCTGACGAGTCGATACTCGTTCACGAACGAAGTGATAATCAACCTCAACATGCTTCGTCCGTCGATGAAAGATTGGATTGGCGGATAGGTAGGTGGCACCAATGTTGTCACACCATAGGCTAGGCGCTCGCGCTTGCGAGATCCCGAGCTCACGCAAGAGAACGTGGATCCAAATTAATTTGGCAGTGACATCAGCAACCACCTTATATTCGGCTTCCGTACTGGAACGAGAAACTTTCGATTGTTTCCTCGAACTCCAAGAGATAAGATTGCCACCAAAGAAGATCACATAGCCTCCAGTGCTTCGACGATCATCAGGATTCCCAGCCCAATCAGCATCTGAAAAGGCACTCAACAAATCAGTGCTGGACTTTGTAAGACACAAACCCATATCAATAGTGTCATGTAGATAACGGAGAATTCGTTTGACTGCCGCCCAATGTATAGAAGTCGGAGAGGACATGAACTGACACACTCTGTTGACACAGAAGGATATATCAGGACGTGTCAGAGACAAATATTGGAGAGCACCAACGACACTTCGATAGCGAGTAGTATCCTCAGGTGAGAGCTTTTCACCACCATTCAATAACAACTTCTCACTGGGAAGCATAGGTGTGGGCACACCTTTGGAGGTGAGCATATTGGTTCTGGCTAATAAATCTCGAATGTATTTATGTTGTGTCAGAATAAGTCCACTAGAAGTATGGCGGACCTCAATCCCAAGAAAATAACTCAAAATACCAAGATCCTTGACGGCAAAATCATCCTGAAGCTGTGTAAGAAGTTTCTCAGTAGCCGTAGAAGATGAGCTGATGATAATAATATCATCAACGTAGATGAGGATATACATCTGAATGCCCGTTTTGTTAAAAATAAAAAGAGAGACATCAGCCTTTGAAGGTGTAAAATCCAGCTGTAATAGTTTGGAGCTAAGGCGAGAAAACCAGGCACGCGGAGCTTGTTTAAGGCCATAAAGCGACTTATCCAGCTTGCAGAGATAACCAGGGTGTTGAGAATCCACAAATCCAGGGGGCTGCTTCATATAAACATCTTCATTAAGAAGGCCATGAAGAAAAGCATTTTGAATATCAATCTGCCGAATAGCCCAACCACGAGAAATAGCAAGAGATAATAAGAGCCGAATGGTAGTGGGCTTAACAACTGGACTAAAGGTATCATCATAATCAACGCCATACTGCTGTTTAAAACCTTTAGCAACCAGGCGTGCTTTGTAGCGATCAATAGAGCCATCTGGCTTTTGTTTGAGTTTGAAAACCCATTTGCAATCAATAACGTTAAGACCAGCACGAGGAGGAACTAAGTGCCATGTCTTATTTTTTTGAAGTGCCTGAAATTCATCATTCATTGCCTGACGCCAGAGGGGATGCTCCATAGCAGTAATATGTGAAGTAGGTTCAGAGGCAGAAGACCGAGCTACAAGATATGTTACTGTTCCATCTGTACGCACCTTGGGTTTCTTGATATTGTGCTTCAATCGAGTACCATACGGATGAGTAGTAGGTGCAGGATCCACATTTGAGGGGACGGCCGTATCAGCCGTTGCGAGGGGAGCAACCGATGCTACAGCAGTTGGTTGACCAGCGGCCGAGGATTCGACCGGGCATTGCGCAATATCATCTGCTGGCGGAGGAGCCGAGGCCTCAATCATTGGCGGAACAACCAACGCCGATTCGCATGGCAGCGACGCGGAGGATTGTTGCGGCAATTCCGAAGCTGATGTAGACACCAAATTTTCTGCATCCAAAGAGTTAGTAGGCCCAGACATATGCATGTGATCATTCTCCAAATTAGTACTGCTATTACCCAAATGCAAGGTGCACAAATCAGGGGCATTATGCGTCGACTGCATGATTGGGGAAGAATTAGGTGGGGCTCTCTTGAATGGAAAAACATTTTCATCAAATATGACATCTCTAGACATATAGACACGACCAGAATCGGTGTCAAGACACTTATACCCTTTATGTGAAGAACTGTAGCCTAGAAAGACACATTCCTTTGATCGAAAAGAGAGCTTTTGTTTGTTATAAGGACGAAGATGAGGCCAACAAGCACACCCAAAAATTTTTAATAAGGAGTAATTTGGTGGGGTATGAAAAAGAAGCTCTAAGGGGCATTTTTTATCGATGACACGAGTAGGAAGACGATTGATGAGATATGTGGCTGTAAGAAACGCGTCGTCCCAAAATTTAATAGGTACATGAGCATGAGCTAGAAGGGCTAGGCCAGTTTCAACAATATGACGATGCTTGCGTTCAGCAGACCCATTTTGTTGATGTGTGTGAGGGCACGAAACACGATGACCAATTCCAAGGGAACGAAAAAATGTGTTATGAATTTTCTTATATTCCCCACCCCAATCAGATTGGACCCACTTGATTTTAGTATCTAGGAGGCGCTCAACATGAGCTTGGAATTGCAAAAATATACGAGGAGCTTCTGTACGATCATGCATCAAATAGATCCACGAAAATTTACTGAAATCATCAATGAAACTAATATAATATTTAAAACCCCCAACAGATGGAGGTGCAGGGCCCCAAACATCCGAAAAAATAAGTTCCAAAGGTGACGAAGACCTATGGGAAGAACTAGTATATGGTAATCGATGACTCTTTGCTAACTGACACGCATTACAAACTGACAAAGATGACTCACTAGCACACGAAATATTATTTAGACGCAAAATGGATTTTATTACTTGAGATGAAGGATGTCCAAGACGTGCATGCCATTGGGCGTGAGTAGTAGATCTGCTCACCAAGGCGTGCTTGAGATTATCGACATCGGATGGCTTAATAGGATAAAGACCAGATTCACACCTCCCATTTAGGAGACTTTTCCTCGACTGTCGATCCTTTATAGAAAAATGCCAAGGATGGAATTCAAAGAATACGTCATTATCACGAGAAAATTTATGAACAGAAAGAAGATGTTTGGAAATTTCAGGCACATGCAAAATATTACGCAACGCAAGAGGACGAGTAGCAGTATTAATTAGAGAATGACCAGTATGCAAAACACGCAAACCTGCTCCATTGCTGACTTGAACTTGTTCACCTCCATGATAACGTTCACGCACAGCGAGACGATCCAGGTCACTGGTGATATGGTCCGTAGCGCCTGTGTCGCTGTACCAATTTGGGTCAATCTTGTAAGAGGAAGTAGCCGCCAGTGCCGTAGGAGGAGCAGAAGAAGTTTAATCTTGATAGAACTCATCCATCCTATGCCAGCAGCAGATAGCAGTATGCCCCACTTTGCCGCAGATCTGGCAGGAAGGACGAGCAGAAGGGCCACGACGATCACCAGCAGGACGAGAGGGTGCATAACCTTGAGAACGACCACGACCGCGATCCCTACGCCCACGATTCTTCTGCTGACCACCACGACTAGCATAATTGGCAGAAGATCCAAGATTTAACTGAAGTTCAGCCTGGTGTTGTAGTTGGCGAGCTTCATACGTCATTAGATGTGCAAACACATCATCAAGGGTGAGGGCTTCACTCTTGGTAGTCATTGAGGTGACGAAGGGATCATAGTCAGGGCCAAGACCAGCGAGAAGATACGCGATCACATCATCATCCTGCAAGGCAGAGCCGGCGGCGGCCAGCTCGGTGGCTAGCCCTTTGATCTTGCAAAAATAATTTGCAGCAGATTGATCTCGTTTCTTGGACGTGGCGAGCTCAACACGAATCTGAGTAGTGCGAGCACGAGTTGACGATGAAAACATCCGCTGCAGGGTATCCCACGCCTCCTTGGACGTAGTAGCGGCAACCACATCATGAAGAATCTCCTCAGACATGGAGGAGAGAAGGCCGCTAAGGACTTGTTGATCCTGATCATACCACTGATTATAGGCCGGATTAGAGACCAGCTCAGCACCAGCAGCAGTTGAGGAAGGGATCAGCTTGGCAGGTGCAACATTGGTGCCATCGAGGTAGCCCATAAGCTTCGTACTCCGTAGGTAGGGGAGGAGCTGGGCACGCCATATGATGAAGTTGTTTTTGGTTAGACGAATTGTGACAACATGGTGTAGAGGGATTGGATATTGTTTAAGGCCAAAAGTCGCCATGGTAGTTGAGACGGTGTTGGAAATGGTGGATGGAGAGGAGGAAGAAGACATGGCGAGGAGTTTAAAAAATAAACCTTGGCTCTGATACCATGTTAGATTGAATGGCACAATGACCTATATGGGTCACGACCTCATGTATTTATAGATGCGTATAATGAAGATTACATTCCAAATCTATGATTTGGTAACAAACCCTTCAAATCATAACAACTAGTAAATCTTAGACTATTTTAGTATATACAGTTATGATCTATTTTAGGTTTAACAGTCATTTTCGCAGAAATCGGGTGAAGAAGATGATCTTCAGGGTCAGATTTGGATCTAGAGATTGGGTGCTCAAACCTACAAACACAAACTCAAGACTCAACGACATTAAACAACCCAAATCACATTCCAGCCTAAATTGTTAGGTTTTATGTCCTAAAACACATTGTAAACAAAAACCTATTCTATTTTCAATAAATTTATTATTGATGTTTATTCAGTAAACATTACTATTGAATAAAGTGAATTTTACGATTATTAATCTAAATCCAATAAACTAAGAACAGTCTGACTATAGTATGATTACTTGACCTATATGTAGAGACATAAGAGTGGATCAAGTTCAAGTATATAGTCAAAATGATCTATAGTATAGGGATAAGGCTGAGTACCTTATCCTGGGGACACTATGGATGCGGCCCACTTTTATATATGACATGAACAATGTGATCACTATATTGTACATGCGGAGACATGTGAGTGGTGGCGTCCTATGCAATGAGTATTGCATAAGATCGGACTACGAAAAAAATTACTCTCACTTTATAATGTTGTTTACTGTTGAGACTGAGTTTTTTTTTCATTCGAGGACTTAGATAACTCGATCTTAATCCTGAGCTAACCATGAAATTATGTTTATTCGGAATTATCCTTAGATTTGCATGGGTAAGAGTGGCTGGAGTTCGCCGACTCAATAGGCCTCCTATTTCAAGGGTAAGACTGAGTGAATGGCTGGGGACGTGGAGTGCAAGATGGAATTCACTCCTCCCACTTTTAGGAATAGAAGAGAGGTAGTTCCCTTAAGTACTGACTTCAGGTCTTGAACAAGGGGCCCCACCCTCTCATTGACCTGAGAAGGATTTGGTTTACTGGTTGGACCACAAACCAGTTGTTCATTAGAGGACCACAACTGGTTGGACTCTCTCTTCATATATACTAAATCCCTTCCAAGTTTAATCACTCACCAGATTCCACAATCCCATTCTAAGGCCGGAGAATAGTAGAGAAGACACTAGTGGTGGTTCGAAACCTGTTCGTGAGGAAAAAGGAATTTGAACTACAAAAGGTTACTACTTAATACTTATGAACATGCTAGTTATTTACTATAATTGATGTTCCAAGAGTGCTTAAGATCCAAATTGCTTCTGCATGTGTTATATTAACACTATCATAAATAACCAGCAGTCCAACACTGCAACCCGTGACAAAGTCATGCGAATAGCTTCAGTCCAACGTACAAACTCGGCCCAACTTAAAAGCTGCTACGGTCGCTATTCATAACAGGTGTCTGACATCAATAGCTCCAGAGAATGCTTGCCCAACCAAGAAAGGGGCCCATGAGGTGTACGAACCGGCTGGTGAGCTCATACTTGCACGTATGGACTGTGTGTAGAATAATAAATACACATCCAATTACCTTTAGGATAGCTGCCTAAGGAATATAGACTGATATGATAGGTCTCAGTCATGATTGTGCGGGCTTACATCTAACCTCAATAGCGGGTCACTTATTGAGTATTTCTTAAAATACTCAGGTCATGTGCTACTCTTATTTTCTAGGTAAAAGCAAGACTCTCATGTACGGTTGATTGTGACAACGCGACTCTTTAGACCATGACACATGCATAGAGTAGTTTGCATCTCAATTTCGTAGACTATAGGTTAGTATGCATTTAAATTCATAGTATATAAGTTAGTATAGGACATTTCTACTTTATTTTTTTTTCAATTTTTATTGTTTTATTTAAATACCTTCTAGAAAACAGGTAAGTCCATGACTATACTTTTATGATAAAGTTTTGAATGAAATATTTTCGCATAAAATGTTTATGGTATGTATACCGTAGCGACTTTAGGTTAAATAGAAATCTAGGGTCATTACATGAGAGGTACATCTAGTATTTCACTTTGTTATGTCAATGAGAAAGTAGTTCTGCAAAGGTTTATGATAAAGTTTTGAATGAAGTATTTTCGCTCCATTTTCTTGTTATTTTTCCTTCTATCACATCCTCAAATCCTTCGTTCTTGGCTCAAAAAAATAAAATTTTTTCAAAAATAAACAAATTTACAATTTTTAAAATTGGGCGTTACACATACCTCCCCTAAATCCCGATTCTAGGCAAAATTTTAAAATTCAATTCAATTATTTATACATTTATAATTATGCTATTTTCATTTGAATATTGATTTAATTAAAATATCCAACGTTTCGTGGCTCGATTGAAAGATCTCAAACAATTCTTGGTCGTCAAAATTTATTTATTTTGATACACAAGACTTAATAAATCATGACAACCCCTTAATATTAGTTATTGATAAATGTACATATGCGAACAATATGATGACAAGTACTAAAAAAACAAAAAAGTATTCAATGAATATATGTTGTTTGTTGTTTGTTGTCATAAACATCAGACATCAAAAATATATGTTTTGGAGTTGCATGTGTGCATATTTTGATTATTTAACGCAATAAGTGTGGTATAGGTTATAAGCTACTTGTATTGGATAACTAAGGTCACATGAGATGTTGTTGTAACGGTTACACCTTATGTGTATCAGGTTGCAAGTCATTAACGATTTTACTGAAAAGAGCATCCTGAAAATGATTTTATTGAAATGTCTTTTAACATATTTTCATGTATTTTAAATTATAAATTTTTAATGTTAGAGTTGAGGTCTTTTAGGTGTTAAGGTTACAAGCTGTATTAGGTCTTTTAGGTATTTTAAAAGTCACACATTAAGAAGAGCTATAAATAGGGTCGTTAATTAAAAATTTTGAAATCTAATCGAACTTGGCGAATTGCAGGTTGACACGTGTTGGCCACAAAGTGGAAGAACCCGACATTCATAGAAAAAAAAAAATTAAGAAAATAGGAACACACAAATTGCAATAATCTAGAAATCTAATCGAACTTAGCGAATTGCAGGTTGACACGTGTCGGCCACAAAGTGGAGGAAAGCGACATTCATGGAGCGAGACATGTGTTAGCCATGAAGAGAGGGAGTGTCTATACTCCAAAGTGCGGCATGCAGCGTGATGCTAACACCCAATCTGAACCGGTTGACCCAAACCAATCAAATTTTGCACCACATGGAAAGCTGAAAGCATGCATACTCCCCTCCTCCTTAGACATGTGGCTACATGTGCGTGGCAATGCGGGTGGGAGTCCTTCCAACGCACATGTAGGTGTTTGAAGGTGAGTTTTTTACTCGATTGGCCTCTTTTCAACTGTTTTTCATCATGATGTCAATAATGACTTTAACATTTATTAGGACTAACCAATGAGTTTTTAGGAAATTTCAAGCTTCCAACTAACGAAAAAGTAAGGTTGGAAGGACACGCTTCATTCCAATAAGTAATCACATAGACTTTAGGCAACTAATACACTTGTAGGGATTGCCAAGACGAGCTAGTATGCAAGCATAACTTGCCTTACACGGTTGAAATATCCATAATTAGGACTTAAATTGAGTAACTTTGGATGAGAACCATAAGTGTGATATAAAAATGATAATAAAAACCACTAGGAAGAGAAATTGAGTTGCATGCCTATTTTTAATATTTTCGTTGTATTAGAATTGAGGATGAGATATTGTGATCTATGCTTCGAGTGATTGAGGGATGTTATCTCCCGGTTGAGCTCGCTTGAATATATAGGTTATGATTTCTGTGCATTAGGTGTTGATATGAATATCTCCCTAATAAACATGTATGAATGAATAGAGTATATTTTTTGTACTTCAAGTGATTGATAGGAATATCTCTCTAACAAAGTATGCATAAATGAATATAGTTAAAATTAGGACACTATAGCTACAATGGTTTACACAAAAGGTTTTTAATAGACCGCAATCAATAGTTTAGATCTGAGTGTACATTGAAGACTAGTTTAGCACCAAGGAGCCAACCTGGAGTGACTTGAAAATGCAAGATGAGATCAGAATCTCTTATAATACCTAGATCTCCATGGCACGCAAGAAAAAGTATGAGAACAAATGAGACCACTATCAATGTTAAGAGGTCCGTTTAAGGAATCATAATTGTGTGTGAAAACCTGTCTTGATAGGGGATGAGGGATTACATAAATAGTTGGCTTGGAGAGTCACTACTACGTGTTGATTAAACAAACTTCGAGAGACAACAAGGAACTATAATAGTAGATGACATAAGTAATTGCTATGTGTAAAATGCGAAGGGACAAGAGACTACCTAATTAGGCAATACAAGGAGTTATTACTGTTTGTAGGATATAATCCTCCTTAAGAAAGGTCGGGTGACTACATAAGTAGATAGCATAAGAAACCACTATTGTGAATAGAATATAAACTGTCTTGAGTAAGTCAATTATATAAGAAACTACTGCTATGGGTAGTATAAACCAACCATAAGAGGGGACGAGAGACTAAATAAGTAGAATACATTTGGGATAAGGGAAAACTCCTAACCTAGGCCTGTACTTTTTAGAGTCCAGGGAGTAAAACCTGAGGTAACTTACTAGGCTATGGATGGGATAAGACTCCGCATGTAGATAACTTACCGAGTATATTTATACTCACCAATTTTTTTTTTTCTTTTGTTTTTTTTAAGTATTGGTCGAGGTGAGGAGGTGCCATAGGCGTAAGTTCTTTTTGTTTTTTATTTTGGGTTGTTATTGTCATTATGTTGTATTTAGCTGTTCCTATTTGGCTACAGCTGTTTTGTTAGGATGTTTTTTTGGATTTTGTACTATGGTGTTGTATGACTTTAAATGGCCCAATTTTTTTTTACTATATTTATACTTTCATATTTATTTTTATTTACTTTTGTCTTTTCTCTTAGTCATGATTGAGATTCCAAGTCTAAAAAATTGGATCGTGACAATGCAATGACGGAAGATTAGCACAAAAACAAAAGAGTGATCGTTATCTGAGCATTCATTTATTTAAAAGGTACATCCAATGAAAGAAGTAAAGAAGCAAGGTGAAAACCACAATCTGGTAGTAAACTCGAGCTGAGCGTAAAAAAAAATATATGTATTGATGACTTTGTGGCCCAATGGATAAGGCGCTAGTCTACGAAACTAGAGACTCTGGGTTTGATCCCCATTAGTATCGATAGGTGACTCTGACTAGTAAAAGGATATAAAATACGGCTAAAATTATGACATTTTATTTTTTTGAAATACAATTGGATGTGTGTACTGTTGTTTTTTGTTGTCATAGATATCAGACATGAAAAATATATGTTTCGGGGTTGCAAGTGGGCATATTTTGATTATTATGTAGTGAATGTGGTAGGGGCTATTCGCTACGTGTATCGGATACCCAACCACTAATGGTCACATGAGGTGATTGCTGAAAATTATTTTTGTGGTAAAGGTTACACGTTGTGTGTAACAGGTAGCAAGCCACTAATGATTTTACTGAAAGGAGTATCCCGATAATGATTTTATTGAAATGTCTTTTAACATATTTTCATGTATTTTAAATTATAAACTTTTAGGTGTTAAGTGACGTCTCCAACCATTACGTAGGTCGAAAGTTGGGTCATTACACTTTATATTCAACAACTTCTCCCATGAAAAAATAAAATATAAGCTCCCATGACCAGGAGCCTACTAACATGACTCTAATACCACTTGTGATGGATATTGATGCTCCATGGTATGATATCATCTAAATTAAGCATAAACTCTTATGACTTTATTTTTTTTATTATGGTGAACGGCCTCATAATACATATAACTAGATTCAAGTTTTTTTTTTTTTTTTATTTTATTACGTGTCATGATTGATGTCAATTTAATGGTATTAGAAATTTTTTGAAATATTAGTTCATAAAGCATCTTTATTAAGAATTACAATTCAATTTGAATATATATTTTGAAAAATCATATTCCAAATGGTTAATTTTTTTTTTTTTAATTATTTGAGAAAAATAAAAAATATATATATGTATTGATAATTCCGTGGCCCAATGAATAAGGTGTTAGTCTACGAAACCAGAGACTCTGGGTTTGACTCCCAAAGAAAGTCGATATGTGACTCAAACCAGGCTCACACATTAAGAGCTACCAAGTATCGACCATAGAACATCTATCTTTTTATTTTAAAACATTTAATTAAGATTTACTAAAAATTATATTCCAAATGGTTAAGAGCTACCAAATAACAACATCTATTCCAAATGGATGAAAGGGCAATGAGTAACGATCTCTTATTGTACTTATTATTTATAAACTTATAATTATATTATTTCCTTTCAAATATTAATTTATTTAAAATATCCAAGGTTCTCTAGCTTAGTTCGTTAGAGCGTTGGTCTTATGAGACGAAGGTCGCGGGTTCAAGCCCCGCTAGAACCAACCAATCATCTCTAATCTATGCTTTTCAATTGAGTGTGATGTCCTGTAGAAAAATGGAATATTATTTGGTTCATTGATTTTATTATTCTATTTTGCAAGTTGTTATTGAGGTTTTAGCATAACGATATATATATATATTTTTTTTTTGAAGGTTTTCACACAATTTTCATTAAGAAAGTCAGAGTTAAATCGAATTGGAGGTAGAATCTTCGACATTTGTTAAGAAATGGTAAAATATGTGTTCTAGAAATTGAAATAATCTAAAAATCTAATCGAAGAAGACGAATTGCAGGTTGACACGTGTCGGCCACAAAGTGGAGGAACGCGACATTCATAGAGCGAGACATGTGTCANGAAATAATCTAAAAATCTAATCGAAGAAGACGAATTGCAGGTTGACACGTGTCGGCCACAAAGTGGAGGAACGCGACATTCATAGAGCGAGACATGTGTCAGCCATGAAGAGAGGACATGTGTATAGTCCAAAGGGCGGCATAGAGCGTGATGCTAACAGCCAACCTAAACCGGTTGACTCGAACCAATTAAATTTTGCACCACATGGAAAGCTAAAAGCATGCATAGTCCCCTCCTTAGACACGTGGCTACATGTGCGTGGCCATGCGGGTGGGAGTCCTTCCAACGCACATGTAGGCGTTTGAAGGTGAGCTTTTTACTCGATTGGCCTCTTTTCAATTGTTTTTC
>NC_036643.1:8801481-8805333 GCF_002806865.2 Cucurbita pepo subsp. pepo
CAATATTGGACTAATCTTAATAATTCTCAACAATGCTATCAATGGAGATAGTTTTTCTTGCTTATGAACTCATGATCTTTCTCATAACTAGCCAATATTGGACTAATCTTAATAATTCTCAACAATCCTCCCCTTGAACAAAGTACACCATAAAGTCACACTTGAGGCCTCCTTCTTTATATCTCTCGGACAGCCTCACCTTAATCGAGGTTCAACTCCTTCTCTGGAGCCTTCGATTCGACACTTGAATCACCTTTGATTACACCTTTGAAGCTCACAACTTATTTGTTTGATACTTAAAGATTCTATTGGCATGCTAAGTTAAGAGCATGACTCTGATACCATGTTAGAAACCACGAACCTCACCAATGGTATGATATTGTCCACCTTGAGCATAAGCTCGCACGACTTTGCTTTTGGCTTCTGTAAAAGGTCTCAAGAGCATGAGGATTCATTTTGAACTACGAGGACATTCTAACCGATGCTGTGAATGCAACAAACTATTTGATCAATAGAAGGTCATCAGTACCTTTGGAGTTCAAGTTGCCAAAAGACGTAAGGACAGAAAAAGAACTCAAGTACTCTCACTTGAGAAGAGAGACAAGCTTGATGTAAATTTTTATTCTGACATTCTTAGGTACACATTGCTTGATGTAAACTTTTATTCTGACATGCTTAGGTACACATTTTCAGATGACAAGACCAAGATGAGATATTGTAATGTAACTTTGGATGAAAGTATCTAACAATATCTTGTACAAGGACAAAGAATGAAAAATGTTACTAGACTACAAAGAAAGTTTCATTTGAGCTTAAGTTGCAGAAAAAATCACCCAGTTATGTTATAATAGAAACTATAGAAATTTCTGAAACTNTTTCAGATGACAAGACCAAGATGAGATATTGTAATGTAACTTTGGATGAAAGTATCTAACAATATCTTGTACAAGGACAAAGAATGAAAAATGTTACTAGACTACAAAGAAAGTTTCATTTGAGCTTAAGTTGCAGAAAAAAATCACCCAGTTATGTTATAATAGAAACTATAGAAATTCCTGAAACAGTTGTTGAAGAACTAGAGGGGGAATAAATGACACTTGAGTATGTACTGAGGAGATTATCTAGAACTATTAGAGAACCAAATANTTCTGAAACTATAGAAATTCCTGAAACTGTTGTTGAAGAACTAGAGGTGGAATAAATGATACTTGAGTATGTACTGAGGAGATTATCTAGAACTATCAGAGAACCAAATAGATATTCATCTTCATTCCACTATATGTTGTTGACTGATCAACGAGAACTAGAGTCCTTTGATGAGGCCCTATAAATAGAGAATTCAACGAGGCGAGAGCAAGCGATGGATGATGAGATAAGCTCACTTGAAAGGAATAATACGTGGGTGTTAAAAATCAAGGCCTAAAAATCAAGGCCTAACTAGATGTTAAAAGGGTTTAAGGTTCGATTAGTAGTTAAAGAATATTCACAAAAGAAAAACATTTGATTATAATGAAATCTTTTTTCCTGTTTTGAAGTTAATTATTTATCCAAATTTGGTTGAGTATGGTTGCATTGGAGAATTTACCCATCGAGCAAATGGATGTAAAAATAACATTTTTACATGTAAGTCTAGATAAGGAGATTTATATGTAGCAACTTCAAGGGTTTACAGTTCCAAGCAAGAAACACATGGTGTGTAAGTTCAATAAGAGCTTGTGTGGATTGAAACAAGCACCAAGACAGTGGTACAAGAAGTTTGATTCCTCCATGTGCAAAAGTGGTTTCCACGAGAGTAAAAAGAATCCGATATTTATGTTCGTCATGATATCATGCGGGCTGTTCTTTTATGTGGCGTCCAGTGACATGTAATACGTTGTGTCCGACAAAGTTAGGCCCAAAGAGTACGTATATGCGCCTTCTTGGTGAGCCCATGTGCACGTACGTGGGCCGTGTGTGGAGAAGTACCATACATCTACCCCTGCTCGGATATGAAAATAGCATAAGGTTATGTAATGTTTACAAAAGATAGGTCTCACTCATGTCTTGCATGTTATTGCATATCTGACCACAACAATGGAGTGACATATTAAGTATTTCATAAAATATTGAAGCCAAGCCAAGTGCGTCCTAAATTTTTTAGGTAATAAAGCTCCTATAAAACGATGACCAGTGAATGCTGGAAAAGCTATGAAAGTTAGAACACCCTCAATAAGACAATGAAATGTTTTGAGTTTTAAATGATAGGTTGAATTGAATTTCTATTTATAGTTGTGTTTTTCTCAAAATTTATTTATGTTTAAAACTTTGTTGAATTTGATGTTCCAAACTATTCTATGAACTTATTTTTGAATCTATGCATTAAATTCATAAGCATGCATAGTTGATGCTTCTAATTTTAAGTTAGGAAAATTAGTGGCGTGAAGTTGTTATTTCAAATATTACATTTTATTCTTTTCTTCATAAGACTTGTTATTTTATTTCAATCTTGATTTTGGTTTCAATATAGTAACTTAAATATCAAAGTTGGAGGTAGGACGAGCCAACCAACTAAGCATAACACTTTTAGGAAAATGGGATAGGACCCGTACATCGAGATTGTTTTAGTAAAGTCTTCAAGTAAGAGACTTTCCGATTAAAATTATGCCGTTTTGTTTTTCTGAAATACAATTGGATGTGTATACTATTATATGAACGTTTGTTGTTTCTTGTTTTTTTTTTCATAGATATTAGACCTGAAAAATATATGTTTTTGGGGTTGGATGTGTGCATATTTTTAGTATTTAATGTAGTAAATGTGGTAGGGGTTATACGCGACGTATATTAGATAACTAGCCACTAACAGTCACATGAGGTAATTGCTAAAAATTATTTTTGTGGTAAAGGTTACACGTTGTGTGTATCAGATAGCAAGCCACTAACGACTTTACTGAAAGGAGTATCCCGATAATGATTTTATTGAAATGTCTTTTAGCATATTTTCATGTCTTTTAAATTATAAACTTTTACGTGTTAAGTGACGTCTCCAAACACTACGTATGCTTAAAGTTGGGTCAATACTCTTTATATTCAACAAATTCTCTCACTTTTCCTAGAAAAAATAAGATGTAAGCTCCCATGACCCGGAGCCTACTAACATTGCAAAGTTAGGGGCATGGCTCTAGTACCACTTGTTCTGGACATTGACACTCCATATATTTTCATAATGGTATGATATCAGCAAAAATAAGCGTAAACTCTTATGATTTTATTTTAATTATTTTCGTGAAGGGCCTCATAATTCTTGTAACTCGATTCAAGTATTTTTTTTTTAAATTGATATATTTTTAAATTTTATTATTTGTCATGATTGACGTGAATTTAATGGTATTAGAAAATTTTTTAACTATTAATTCATAAATTATTTCTATTAATTTATAATTCAATTGGAATATATATTTTGAAAAATTATATTCCAAATGGTTAAAAAAAATTAAAATTGTTGGAGAATAAATAAAAAAAATACATATGTATTAATGACTCCGTGGCCCAATGGATAAGGCGCTGGTCTACGAAACAAGAGACTCTGGGTTCGATCCCCTGTGTAGTTGGTATGTGACATTATAAAACATCTAACTATTTATATTTAAACATTTAATTAAGCGAATAAACTAGACCACAATTTTCGCATGAGAGGGCTTTTGGACCATCAAGGTGTCAAAGATCCTCATTTTGACCGTTTGCGACTTTCTTTCAATTGCTCGGCGGTGCCCTCTATTTGTGGACCACCCAAACAATGCATTTCCGTTCTTCCCTTCAATTTCTTATTCTTTTTCCTTCTATCACATCCTGAAATTCTTCTTTTTTTTTTTTTTT
>NC_036643.1:8810525-8817226 GCF_002806865.2 Cucurbita pepo subsp. pepo
CATTTTAAAGATGTTTTCGAAACACGTAAGTCCATGGCTGTGTTTTAAGTTAAAGGTTATGTTTTATGGAATTTAAATGAAGTCTTCCGCATTCAACGTTTATGGTACGTATACAGTAGCGACCTTAAATTAAGTAGAAAATTTCGGGTTGTTACACATACTAAGCAAGTGGCTAATGTCATGACAAAACCTTTGCCTCTCAAGATCGTGAAGTTTGATCTAAAGACTTCGTCATTAGTTTAAGGGAGGAAATGTTGAAAAAGATTTAGTTGCTACTTTTATGTTTTAGTTTGTAAATATCATATCACTGATCTTATGCCGATATCATAGATATGATCTCATTCCAGATTCTTTGTTTTGGCATGATATTCTTCTTTGGGTTAAGATTTTATTTTTATTTTCGGTTAAACATTGTACTGAATTTCTTTCCTTTTGCAATCTTAATCTTCATTAAGTTTATCAGTTTTTACTACCGTAGTGGATGATATACTAATTATAGGATCCAACATGTAAGAGATAAACCACTTGAAGCCAAGTATCTATTACGTATTTGAGATGAAAGATTTGAGTGTAACTAAGTTGATTCTTGGGATGAGGATTTCTTGATATAAATCTATTGACACATTAAATCTATCACAAGAGAAGTACATTAAGAAGGTGTTATCAAAATTCAGAATGAATGAAGCCAAACCCAGGAGTACCCGTTTTGCAAACTTTGTTAAATTGTCAAAGACCACTCTCCCAAGACAGTTGAAGAACATGAGTACATGACATCAGTTCCATACGTTTCTGCCGTTAGGATTTGACGTTTGCTATTATCTGCACTACACTTGATATAACACATGGAGTGGGAGTTGTTAGTAAGTACATGGTAAACCACAGAAATAACATTATGAAACTATGAAATTTATTTCGAGATATCTTCGAGGTACATCTAGTACTTCACTTTGTTAAGACAATGACAAAACAGTTTTGCAACGTTTTGTGGATATTGATTTTAGTGGAGATAAAAATTCTACTAAGGGCACATCTGGATAAATCCAAACTATATATAGAACAACAATGAGTTAGATGTCCAAATTTCAAACTTATGTCACTCTTTCATATATTGAGACTGAGTATGTGGTAATAGCGAATGAGTCTTCAAATGAGAGAATTATTTTGTCTCCAGTTCTTTATATTCATCTAGATCGAGTATGTGAGTTGTTGTGCAGTTCTAACAACACCGTCTAACCATTTTTCTTTAAGGACTCGTGCCTTTAAACCCTTGACACGAATTTCCCCTGAAAATTATTTACTGTTTATACGTATTTATGAATTATCTCCAAGATTAATGATATTTCTTAAAATTGAAGCTAAGGTTGAACTCTTTATTGTGTGAGATTTTATTTTTACCACTCAATTTCAAGGAGGCGTCACTCAATTGTTAACAACAAATTTTTCTGTGTTGTTGAAGGTTTATCCATTGCTTGTTTTGGAATTTCCGAAAATATTAATATTTTTTTATATAAAATTCTTCCCTTCAATTTCTTATGGATGGGATAAGACCCTACAAATAGATAGCTACTGAGTATATTTGTACTCAACCATTTTTTTTTTTTTTTTTGAAATATTGGTCGAGGTGAAGAGGTGCTAGAGAGTTGTACTGTCATGCAGAAGTGTCGACCTCGGACATAAGTTCTTTTTGTTTTTTTTGGGTTGTTATTGTCATTAGGTTGGATTTGGTTGAGTTGCTGTTTGAAAACACCTGTTTTGTTATGATGTATTTTTAGATTTTGTACTATGTTGTTGTATGACTTTAAATCCCACAATTTTTTATTTACTATATTCATACTTTTATTTTTATTTTTATTTGCCTTGTTTTTTCTCTTAGTCATGGTCTGAGATTCGAAATCTAAAAAATTGGATCGTAACAATGCAATGACCGAAGATTATCACAAAAGCAAAAGATTGATAGTTGTTTGAACATTCATTTATTGAAAAGGTACATCCACGGAAAGAAGCAAGGTGGGAACCACACTCTGGTAGTAAACTCGAGCTGAGTGTAAAAAAATATATATGTATTGATGACTTCGTGGCCCAATGGATAAGGCGCTGGTCTACGAAACCAGAGACTCTGGGTTCGATCCCCAGCGGAGTCGTTAGGTGACTGAAACTAAAAAGTATGTTCAGACCAATGTTTTATAAAACACCCCCACCTACCATCGAACAAAATACACCATAAAGCGCGCTCTTGAACGGCCTCACCTGATTTGAGGCTCATTTCCATCTTTGGAGCCTTTAGAAAAAGTACACTCTTTTTTGGCACATGAATAGCCTTTGATTACATCTTCGAGGCTTACTCTGATATCATGTTGTTTAGGTACATTTTTTTAGATGACAAGACGAGATAAATCTTGAGATATTGTAATATAACTTTTGATGAAAATATTTGTACAAGTACAAAAAAAAAATGTTACAAGACTAACGCAAGTTTGATTTGAGATTAAGTTGCAGAAAAAATCACCTAATGCTGTTGTAGTAGAAACTATAGAAACTCCTGAAACTGTCCTTGAAGAACTAGAGGTGAAGCAAATAACACCTTAGTAGGTGCTGAGGACATTATCTAGATCTACCAGAGAACCAGATAGATATTCATCTTCACTACACTATCTGATGTTTACTAATCAACATGAACTAAGTCTTTTGATGAGGTCCTACCTGTTGAAAATTTAACAAGGTGGGAGTAAGCCATGGATGAAGAGATAAACACACTTGAAAAGAATAATATGTGAGTATTGACTGAGTTACGTACATAAAAGTGCTCAAGTAGATGTTAAAAATCAAGGCATAACTAGATGACAAAATGAGGTTTAAGGTTTGATCGGACATTCACTTAAGAAAAACATTGATCATAACGAAATCTTTTCTCCTATTTTTAAGTTAATTATTATCCAAATTTTGTTGAGTATCATTGAGAAAATGGAGTTTAAAATAACATTTTTACCTAGAAGTCTCGATAAGGAGATTTATTATATGTAGCAACTTCAAGGGTTTGTAGTTCCAAGCAAGAAACACATGGTGTGTAAGCTCAATAAGAGTCTGAAGGGATTGAAACAAGCACTGAGACAGTGGTACAAGAAGTTTGATTCCTTCATGTGCAAAAGTTGTTTCCACAGGAGTAAAAGGAATCCAATATTTATGTTCGTCATGATATCATGCAGGGCTTTTCTTTTATGTGGCATCCAGTGACGTGTAATGCGTTGTGTCCGACAAAGTTAGGCCCAAAGAGTACGTAGACGAGCCTTCTTGGTGAGCCCATGTGCACGTACGTGTGCCGTGTGTGGAGAAGTACCATACATCCAACCCTGCTCGGATATGAAAATAGCCTAAGGCTATGTAATATTTATAAAAGATAGGTCTCACTCATGTTTTGCATGTGATTGCGTATCTAACCTCAATAGTGGAGTGATATACTAAATATTTCATAAAATATTGAAGTCAAGTGCTACCTTAGGTTTTAGGTATTAAAGCCCCTATAAACGGACGACGGTGAACGCTGGAAAGGCCGTGAAAGTTAGAATAGGCACAATAGGCACAATAGGGCAATGAAATGTTTTGAGTTTTAAATTACTAGATGATAGGTTGCATTGAATTTCTATTTATAGTTGTTAGGTGTTTTTCTAACATTTTATTTATGTTCAAACTGGTTGAATTTCATGTTCCAAACTATTTATATTAGTCTATGACCTTATTTATGAATTTATGCATTAAATTCTTAAGCATACATAGTTGATGCCACTAATTAGGTTACGAAAAGTAGGGACGTGAAGTTATTATTTCAAATATTACATTTTTCTCTTTTGCTCATAAGACTTGTTATTTTATTCCAATCTTGATTGTGGTTACAAAATACCGCTAACAATTCCCTACATATGTAAATATAGTAACTTAAATATCAAAGTTGGAGGTACGACGTGCCAACCAACTCAGCATAACACTTTTAGGAAGATAGGATAGGACCCGTACATCAAGATTGTTTTAGCAAAGTCTCCAAGAAAGAGACCTTCCTATTAAAATTATGTCGTTTTGTTTTTCTAAAATACAATTAGATGTGTATACTATTATATGAACGTTTGTTGTTTCTGGTTTGTTGTCATATATATTAGACCAGAAAAATATATGTTTTGGGTTGGATGGGTGCATATTTTGATTATTTAATGCAGTAAATGTGGTAGGGGTTATACACTACGTGTATTGGATAACCAACCACTAACAGTCACATGTGGTGATTGCTAAAAATTATTTTTGTGGTAAAAGTTACACGTTGTGTGTATCAGATAGCAAGTCACTAACGATTTTACTGAAAGGAGTATCCCGATAATGATTTTATTGAAATGTCTTTTAGCATATTTTCATGTCTTTTAAATTATAAACTTTTGGGTGTTAAATGACGTCTCCAAACACTACGTATGCTGAAAGTTGGGTCAGTACACTTTATATTCAACAAATTCTCTCACTTTTCCTAGAAAAAATAAGATGTAAGCTCCCATGACCAGGAGCCTACTAAGGTTGCAAAGTTAGGGGCATGACTCTAGACCACTTGTTCTGGACATTGATGCTCTATATATTCTCATAATGGTATAATATCAGCAAAATTGAACATAAACTCTTATGATTTTATTTTAATTATTTTCGTGAAGGGCCTCATAATATATATAACTAGATTCAAGTATTTTTTTTTTTTTTTTTAGATTGATATATTTTTAAATTTTATTATGGGCCATGATTGACGTCAATTTAATGATATTAGAAAATTTTTGAACTATTAATTCATAAAACATCTCTATTAATTTATAATTCAATTTGAATATATATATTCCAAATGGGTAAAAAAAAAAATTTAATTGTCGGAGAATAAATAAAAAAATATATTTGTATTGATGACTTTATGGCCCAATGGATAAGGCGCTGGTCTACGAAACTAGAGACTCTAGGTTTGATCAGCAGCGGAGTCGGTATGTGGCATAAACTAGGCTCATACATCAAGAGCTACCAAATATCGATTATAAAACATCTAACTATTTATATTGAAATCTTTAATTAAGATTTACAACCCAACAGATTAGGTGATAGTCTATGAAACTAGAGGGTCCGATCCCCAGTACTTGAATCAAGCTAGTAAACTAGCCCAGCCCATAGGGTTAGAGTTAACAAACACCAAACAAAGTAAAGACAAATAATGGGTGGTTTTGTGGATACTATTAATACATAAACTGAGGCCAATAATCGAGGAATGGCAAAGTACTCCTTTCCTTACTTACAGGACTCATGGAGTAGTGTATTTCAAGAAAGATTCCAATTTTGGGCCTCAATTTTTGCATCATGATCTAGGTATATGGATTTTTAAAATGAACTGTTGGGAGGAGATCGATGTGGATTTATGAAGGCGNACCTCAGTTTTTGCATCATGATCCACACCTAATATAGGTATTGGGACTGACATATGAATTTTTAAAATGAACTGTTGGGAAGGGATTGATGTGGATTTATGAAGGCGGATATGAGAGAACTAATATNATTTTTAAAATGAACTGTTGGGAGGGGATTGATGTGGATTTATGAAGGCGGATATGAGAGAACTAATATACGGAGGATTGTAGGAAAACGAAGGAACTACTTGGGATTGTTGGAATGCCGAACGCATTGCAGCATGTTGGTGAATATGGTTTCTACTTTTTAGATTAGTCTTCTCCATTATCTTCTCGAACCTAGTCAAATCAAGTATGACTGATTACGAGGTTGTCGTACTGAATGTACTAGTGTTGGTGGTGAGAACCAGTGGCAGCTCACCCTCCGAATCTACTGGGATTTANATGTACTAGTGTTGGTGGTGAGAACCAGTGGCAGCTCACCCTCCGAGTCTACTGGGCTTTAAGTTACCTCTAGTCTCTTCTGCACCTGATTCTCAAATTCAGGTTCTGTGATGTCGAATTAGGATTGAAACCGAGTTTTGACTCAACGGAGATGTTGGCGCATCACTTTGACATAAGTTATATATGCTAGCGAGGTGTCGGCCAATTTCAGGCTCTTTTGCAATAAAGAATCATTTCTTCATTGAACCCAGACAAAACATTGGCTAAATTGATTTCATTCGCATGAGAGGGCTTTTAGACCATCAAGGTGTCAAAGATCCTCATTTTGATGGTTGGCCACTTTCTTTCAATTAATGGGGGTTGCCCTCTATTTGTGGACCTTGAAAGGATGAGATAAAATGTTATTGTTGAAAGGATTCATTATGAATTTCATGTTATTTTTGAAAGGATGAACAAAACGTTAAATGAACAAATAAAGAGTAGGAGGATTCATTATGAATTGCTTGCATGAATTGCATGTTATTGTTGAAAGGATGAGATAAAATGTTATTGTTGAAAGGATTCATTATGAATTGCATGTTATTTTTGAAAGGATGAACAAAACGTTAAATGAACAAATAAAGAGTAGGAGGATTCATTATGAATTGCCTAGGACATTCTGGACAGGAAAAGAACTCAAGTACTCTTACTTGAGAACTTTTGGCTATACTATAGATGTTCGTGTTGGTCAAGAGAAGAGTGACAAGCTTGACGTTGAGGCTGTGAAGTGCTACTTCATAGGCTATGGGTCTAACATGTTCGAGTACATGTTTTGGGATGGCAAGAACAGAAAAGTCCCGAGACACT
>NC_036643.1:8819482-8820444 GCF_002806865.2 Cucurbita pepo subsp. pepo
TCTTAAAACAAGAGGTAGGGTTCTTGTCTCTTTGAGTCACAGCTAAAGATGACTACTGAAAACAGCTTTGTTCCAAAAATACCAAAATTCGTTTGTCATCGTTTTCTTTCTATATTTCACATTTCCTTTTCTTGCAGGTGAGCTTATGATGAGTAGTCGTGTGGGAGGGTTCATTTGGGGATTATTCGTTGTTCGTTGGGTGTCTTAAAACAAGAGGTGGGGTTCTTGTCTCTTTTAGCTGNCAGGTGAGCTTATGATGAATAGTCGTGTGGGGGGGTTCATTTGGGGATTATTCGTTGTTCGTTGGGTGTCTTAAAACAAGAGGTGGGGTTCTTGTCTCTTTTAGCTGCAGCTAAAGATGACTACTAAAGACAGTTTTATAGCACATGTTGAAAAGGCAACCGACCAAACCATGCGGTTATGTGGCACATCACATCGAAAACTTAGTGCAGCCTCTACACCACAAGAAAACAGAGTGGTAGAAAGAAAAAAGCGCTTGGATAAGGAGTTTAAAAATTGTTGGAGAATAAATAAAAAAATATATATATATGTACTGACAACTCTGTGGCCCAATGGATAAGAAGTTGGTCTATAAAAAACAAGAGAATCTGGGTCGGATCCCATCGGTATGTGAATCAAACTAGGCTTCACACATTAAGAACTACCAAATAGGTTCATAAACATGTTTCTACTTATGTCCGACGGGGTAAAGCATTCGTATTTCGTTGTTTTCTTTCTATATTTCACCTTTCCTTTTCTTGTAGGTGAGCTTATGATGAGTAGTCGTGTGTTGGGGGGGGGTACGCTAGCAAAAATACACTCGAAGGAAGGGAATTTTCCTCTCACCGACCTTTATGTTTGACTGGGTAAATCATTCGTATTTCATCGTTTTCTTTCTATATTTCACCTTTCCTTTTCTTGCAGGTGAGCTTATGATGAGGAGTCGTGTGGGGGGTACGTTT
>NC_036643.1:8825097-8858649 GCF_002806865.2 Cucurbita pepo subsp. pepo
GTGGCTTAGAGAGAAGGTAGTTGAAGAGCTAACTAAAGAACTATCAAAGGCCAAAGAGATATTAAAGTTGACAAAATATCTTCTTGAAAGCAAGAATCTTGAAATAAAGAAAATCAATGATGAGAAGATGGCTTCAATGGCAGCTCAATTTGCCGCTCATGCTACTCAAAAGGATGATGACATGCCTCTAATCGAAGACATTCTTGCACCTTTGGATGCTGAACTAAAGCTTGCACGACACAAGATTGCAATGCTTCAAGATGACAACAAAACACTGGATCGTCTAACCAAATCAAAGGAAGCGGCTTTGGTTGATGCTGAGATTACTGTTCAAAGTGCCCTGGCCAAGGCCTCTATGGTGAATGATTTACGAAAAATAATTAAGAGTTAATGAAACAGATAGAGATTTGTCAGGAAGAAAACAAAATCTTGGACAAGATGCACGGACTAAAAGTTGCAGAGGTTGAGAAATTAACTCAAACTGTGAGGGAACTGGAGAAGGTTGTCCTTGCTGCGTGGTGTGACTGCTCGGATGCTGTGAGAGATTATCCGCGCAAAATTCAGGAGATGAATGAGGAAAAGGGACAGAGTTGGCTCGTGCAAAGGTGTTAGTCAACAGAGTGGCTGTAGTAGATGCATATGAAAAGATCCAGAAGTTACTCATTGAAAAGCTTTTCCTTCAGCACCGAACAGGTCCCCATTTGAAAATTTCCAGTATTGAAGATGAACCAAAGAAAGGAATTGATTCCAACAATGGCTTCTCCTTGTCGGATGTTGTTTTTCGATAATCGGCAAGTGAAATCAGGTGAGAGAAAATCGTTTGACGGAAAGTTGTTGGAAGAAAATAAAAATGCGAAAAATAACAAAGCGAGAAAATTGCTGAAGACTTTTGCTTAAAATGACGTGCTGAAATCTTCTGGAGAGATTTACCTATTTAAATATCTAACTTATCCTAAAAATGGCTGCAGAGTGGCCAACTAAATCTGTGTCACTTCCTATCTAAAAATTTGGTAATCCATTCAACGTGTTTGTCAAATGGTCAAACGAAGGTATTCAATCAACTAATGAAAACGTGCAGAGCTAAAGAAGGAAAACCTTAGGTTTTATCTAACAATCTCCTCCTAAAACCTGTGGTATATCTACCTTATTTTATTTGAACTCCGATTTGAGCCCTATGGCTCGGTGTCCCTGGCAGCATGTCCTCCAGACTCCACGTATTGTTCGGCCACCTCTTCTTCGACCTGGCACGCCGCCAGTCCCGATGGTTCACCTCTTCCTAATAGGTCTTCCATCCTCCGGTACCTGGCTGAGAGGCTGACTGGTTGCTCTATCTCCAACTCTAGGATGTAAATGCGGTTTGCCGTGTACCGAACTTGCGTGAGCAACCGTCGTCAATTATCGCGAATCCTAAGTAGCCCGCGCTTGATGGAAATGTGGCAGCCGGCCTTATCGAGTTGACTCAGGCTCACAATATTAGCCTTGAGCCTCGGGATGAAGTAGACGCCGGTCAGCTTGTGATGCTTGCCTCCCTTGCCGACGAACAGGATGGTGTCGCGCCCTTCGATTTTGACGACGGAGCCGTCGCTGAATTTCACCGTCCCGCGAATCCCCGAGTTAAGTTTAGAGAACGCAGACTTGTCCCCGGTCATATGGTTTGTTGCTCCCGTGTCGAGGACCCACGCTGGTGCTCTTGTTGTTCGCCTCTTTCACCGATTTGAGCGAACACTCGCTCCTTCTTCAGTTGAATTGGCTCCCCAGCCGGTGCCTTTGTTATGCACAGTTGGAGATCTTCCTCGGGTTCGACGCTCACCAAAGCAGTTATGCCGTCGTCGATTACCCCCGTAGATTTGGGGAGCTCTTCCTTGGGTTCGACGCTCACCAAAGCAGTTATGCTGTCGTTGATTACCTCCGTGGATTTGGGGAGCTCTTCCTCGAGTTCGACGCTCACCGGAGCAGTTATGCCGTCATCGATTACCTCCGTGGATTTGGAATCGAAATTAGGGACATCAGGTAGGACTGATGCAGTCACCATGAAAAGAGCTGGCTCGTCCCCCTCGGATTGAGCCACATGGGCCTTCTCGGCCGTCTCCTTGTTCCTGAGCTTGCTCCAGCAATTCTTGCTCAGGTGACCTCTCTTCCCACAGTACGAGCACTGGATTGGCCCGTCATTAGTCGGCTTCTTCTTTTGATCCGCCTCTTTCCCGCGCATGCGCCCGCGAGATTTCCATGGCTTCTTACCATCTTTGCGGCTGGAGGGCCCATTGCTCTCACCGGTGTCATCACGGAGCTTTAGGCATGCAAGCCATTCCTCCTCAGTGAGGAGTAGACGACCCTCCTTGTCGACAGCTGAAACGGTATTTTTCTTCCGCTACTCGACGTTACGCAGTCTTCCAGTCACCTTTTCCACCGTTAGGTCGTTTACATCAAGCAATGTCTCGATTGAAATTGCAACTTGCTCGAGGTGATCGGGGACGACCCGTAGCATCTTCTTCACAATTTCTGTCTCGCTGATGCTGCCACCGAGAGTGGTGATGCTGTTGGCGAGCCCCGTGATCCACATTAAAAAATCATTGACGGTTTCACCGTCCTTAAATCGGATATTTGAGAGCTCCTTCCGCAGCTGCTTGATGTTGGATTCCCGCACTCGCTGTACACCGACCCGACAGGATTTGATTCCCTCCCAGGCCGATTGTGCAGTGCGCTTGGTGGAGAGACACCAGCATCTCTGGGGGCACAGATCGTAATATGGCGGTGAACGCCAGCCGATCCTCCCGGTACTCAATCGTTTCTCCTTCCTCTAGCTCGACAGTGTGCCATAACCTTTGCGCCTGTAGGTTGATGCGTATCAACAAGGTCCACTTGTTGTAGTTGGACCTTGTCAACATCAGATACTGAACGATGGCGGTCGTTGTCTCCCTGATCACTCGCTCAACGACAACTCGATGCCCGTCATCACGGCGTTGGCCTCTTCGTGGTGGTGATGGAGATGGTGGCACTTGGCGGCGGCGTGGAGAGTGGCCAACTAAATCTGTGCCACTTCCTACAAAATTGCCATCTAAAAATTTGATAATCCATTCGACGTGTTTGTCAAATGGTCAAATAAAGGTATTCAATCAACTAATGAAAACGTGCCGAGCTAAAGAAGGAAAACCTTAGGTTTTACCTAACATCGGATTGCAAAGAAAGCATTGTATCGTCTCCTGCCATTGATCAATTCTTCCACCACAGTTCGCCCTAGCTCAGCCACCACAAGCACAGTCGCAGGCCGCCGTAGAATTGGTTCCAAAGAAGCCATTGCCTGAAAAAGGCAAGCTCTTGGAAGCAATTATAAACGCAGACCGTCTGCTTCAGATTCTGCTTGTCGCCGGACATCTTCTTGAGTGGAGGCACCCACCCCCGCCACTTGAATCCTTCGAGATCCCACCAGTGAGAGTTCCTTCAATGCCACCACGTGCGTGGTACAACCGTTTTGAAAAGTGTCCTTATGAACATACTCTGTTTTTCAAGAAGTCATTACAAGGTACTTTCTTACTTATATGTGTTTATGTAGAGGAGCTCATATTTACCGGAAACGATGAGGCTTTGTTGAGTTCTTTGAAGGAATCCACGATGAAGGCATTTGATATGACTGATCTTGACGAATGCGATATTTCCACTATCCATGTTCTACTATTAAGCTGACCAGAAATTCAGTCTTGCTCGGTTGATGCAAACACATTGATGATCTTTTCCACTTCCTCTGTGATTTAAGTAAAGATGAAACTGTGATGTTACAAAATTGTCATATTTTAATAGCCCAAAAATAAATAAAGAAATAAAGAAATAAAAAAAATTATAAACAAAAAAATAGTTAAAATAATAATAATAATAATAATAATAACTTAATTAATTAATTAAAATTTAAATTTAAATTTNTTAAGGGAGGAAATGTTGAAAAAGATTTAGTTGTACTTATTAGTTTAAGGGAGAGAATATTGAAAAAGTTTTAGTTGCTATTTTNTAAGCAAGTGGCTAATATCATGACAAAACCTTGGACTCGAGTTGTGTTTGCGAAGCTACCCATGTTGTTTGGTGTCTATCAAGATCCTGAAGTTTGATCTAAAGACTTCGTCATCAGTTCAAGGGAGGAAATGTTGAAAAAGATTTAGTTGTACTTATTAGTTTAAGGGAGAGAATATTGAAAAAGTTTTAGTTGCTATTTTTATGTTTTAGTTCCTGAATATCATACCACTTATATGATCTTATGCCCATATCATAGATATGATCTCATGCCAGATTCTTTGTTTTGGCATGATATTGTTCTTTGGGTTAAGATTTTATCTTTATTTTCCGTTAAACATGGTACTTAATTTTTTTCCTTTTGCAAACTTATCTTGATTAACTATGTAGGTGTATGATATACTAATTATAGGATCCAATAGGAGAGAGATAAACCACTTGAAGCGAAGTATCTCTTACCGATGAAAGATTTGAGTGTAACGAAGTTGATTCTTGGGATGAGGATTTCTTGATATAAATCTATTGACACATCAAATTTATCATAAGAGAAGTACATTGAGGAGTTGTTGTCAAAATTCAGAATGAATGTTGCCAAATCCAGGACTATCCCTTTTGCAAATCCAACATAAAAATATTTGAATGAGTCTTCAAACGAGAGAATTATTAGGTCATTGAATCTGCTACTCATTTATAACTTACTTTATACAGGATCATATATCTATATATATATAAATATATATGACTTAGATGGTAGATGGTTATATACGATAGATAACTATACTTAACTATACTTAGTAAAGTTATTTATAGTAAATTAAACTATATTTGTTAGTGAATTGAAAATATACCTTCTTTATTTTCTCTCCCTATAAATCTTTAGTCAATATTCATTTTTACATTTTATATCTCCGATTCTTTATATTCATCTAGATCGAGTATATGAGTTGTTGTGCAGTTCTAACAACACCGTCTAACCATTTTTCTTTAAGGACTCGCGCCTTTAAACCCTTGACACGAATTTCCCCTGGAAGTTACTTATTGTTTATATGTATTTATGTTTGAATTTCTATCCTCAATTTATCTTCAAGATTAAAGATATTTCTTAAAATTGAAGCTATGGTTGAACTCTTTGTTGTGCGAGATTTCATTTTTACCACATAATTTCAACGAGGCGTCACTCAATTATTAACAAGTAGATAGCTTACTAAGTATATTTATACTCACTTTTTTTTTTTTTTTTTTGTTTTTTTTTTTTTTTTTTTTTTTNCTTTTTTTTTTTTTTTTTTGGGTTGTTATTGTCATTATGCTGTATCTCGTTCCGTTGCTGTTTGGCAACACCTGTTTTGTTACAATGTTTTTTTGGATTTTGTACTATGGTGTTGTATGACTTTAAATCGCACAATTTTTTTACTGTATTTATACTTTTATTTTTATATTTTTTTTTTGCTTTGTTTTTTCTTAGTCATGGTTTGAGATTTGAAATCTAAAAAATTGGATCGTGACAATGCAATGACTGAAGATTATCACAAAAACACAAGAGTAATCGTTGTTTGAGCATTCGTTTATTTAAAAGGTACATACAATGAAAGAAAGTAAGAAGGAAGGTGGGAACCACAATCTGGTAGTAAACTAGAGCTGAGAATAGAAAAACATATATGTATTGATGACTCCGTGGCCCAATGGATAAGATGCTGGTCTACGAAACCAGAGACTCTGGGTTCTATCCCAGCGGAGTCGATGGGTGACTTAAATTGGTAAAAGTATATTATTTCTCTCCTAAAACTTGATTCTTGACTTAATTTTAATGTTCACACTTTAGTGACCAGCTCTCGCTGTACATATCATTTGTACATTTATAATTATATTATTTTCATTAAAATATTGATTTATTAAAACATCCAAGGTTCTGTAGCTCAGTTGGTTAGAGCGTTGGTCTTATGAGCCGAAGGTTGTGGGTTCAAGCCCCGCTAGAACCAATTAAAAAAACAATTAGGGAAGTTGTTCAAGCACTTAACACACTAGATAAGTGGTCTTACCTACGAAGACTTGCCTTCATGTATATGACGACACGTGCCATCATTTATATATATTAGTTAGTTTAGTCTGTTTGCATTCCCTAGCCCCAATAGTGGGTTATATTGTTTTGACGATAGGTCTAGAACATGAGTTTCATGTGTTTGCATTCCGTATTTTAGGTCCCTAGAACATGAGTTTCATGTGTTTGCATTTCATGTGTTTGCATTCCGTATTTTAGGTCCCTAGAACATGAGTTTCATGTGTTTGCATTCCCTAGCCCCAATAGTGTAGTGTGGTCACTTACTAAGTATTTCTTAAAATACTCAAATACTGAAGTCATGTGCTACTTATGGTTCAGGTAAAGGTAAAGCACCCATATACAACTGACGACGATATCGCAAGTAGAGACCATGGAAAGTGCATAGGACAGTGATATTTTATTTTCTTAGTCTTGGGTTAGTATATGATGTTTTTACTTTACTTGTTTTATTTAGTTTTCTTTCCTTGTTTTAAAGATATTTTTGTTTTATGGTGAAGTTTTAAAGGTTTAATTTTGTAGAAGGGCATAGGTTATGACACTATAATAAATAATGTATACGATAACCCATGAAAAATACTATTTTATACTTTTTATAACGTTTTTTTTTTTTTTGTACGTCGTGGCACCTCATGTTATAAAATGTTTGGAACTTTTTATAGCGTTCTTTATAGCTAGAATGAATACTATAATAGATTATGAAGCTATAGCTTATATAAATTGACATGAAAACATTTTATAGCATTTTTTAAAACTATAATATAATATTTATAGCTTCATAATTAACATGGTTAAGGTTTTTATGTTTATAAATTTAATTAGAGTTTTTATTCATGACTATTTTTTTTTTTTTTAATATAATCTAATCCAAAGAGACTTCCCTACCTAATTGGAATTGAAATTGAAATTTTATAATTAGATGTACATAAGCTTGAGGGAATACTTAGGAAACATATTACTAAAATTTGCAAAAGAATAGAGACAATAACAGTGTCCAAGCTCCATTCTTAACTCTTTTAACACGTTGAGCAGCTAGTTATTTACTAGTGCATTGTCTCTTTAAGAGCAAGCTACCTTACTTAAATAACTGGTATTTAAGTCATGTTTGTAATCTCGAATAGCTATGCTCGTCTCCTATGAGATGAGATTTTTTGAGTACGTCGAAAATTGAATAGTAGAGTAATTTGTCAACATACTTCACTTGTTCCTATAATTTTAACTGATCTAGAAATGAATAAAAAATCTCTTTATGGGTTAAAACAGGCTTCTCGTAATTTTTTCTCTATATTCTCTACCATTTTACAAAAGGCAGGCTACATTCAGTCCAAAGCAAATTACTCCTTATTTACTAAGAGTAAAGGTAATTCTTTCACTGCAGTTCTTATCTATGAAGATGATATTCTGTTGATAGGTAATGACTTCAAAGAAATTCAACATCTCAAGACTAGTTTGCTCGAGAAATTCCTTATCAAAGATTTAGGGAATTTGAAATATTTCCTAGACATTGAATTTTCTCGATCTTGAAAAGAAATTTTTATGTCTAAAACGAAGTATACTCTAGAAATTCTTTAAGACACAAGTCTTACATGTGCACGTCCAGAAAAATTTCCTATGGAGCAAAATCTAAAACTTTGTTTAACAAAAGAGAGAAGTTGAATGATCCAAGTAAATATACACGGTTGATTGGTAGATTAATATATTTTGTGTATGACTGTTATTANGTAGATTAACATATTTTGTGTATGACTGTTATTAGTTCTGGAATATATCTTTATATCGGTCCGTTAACATTTTTTTTCTTCTCTCTTAGAGATGGTTAGTAGAATATTTTATCTTATTTAAAGGATATCTTTAGTACTATATTTTATTTTATTTTTAAGAGTTGATAGCTTGTATCCTATTTAAAGGTTATGAACATTAATGAATGGTACTTTCGATCCCACTTCTATTGAAACGTTGTGAACATTAATGCCATAAAATTTGATCAGGAACCTTATGTCATGGTTTAAAGGGATTATACAAAGTTACAAAGCTATTTGAATATGCTAAGGATTTTAATCAAGATTGGGGTGGTAAATGACCAAAATACTCAAGACCTTAAAATACTACAAAAAATTTATATGAGACTCATATATGATATTAAGAGTAAATATGAAAGATATTAATGAGTTTAGGACAACTTTGGGTATGAATGTAACAACTCTCAAGACACTTTATAATTTATAAGAAACAAGATTTATTATAAGAAACAAGATTTATTATGAATACCAAGGGATAGGAAACTGATTTGCGAGTATCTTGAGTTTTACTAAATANTAATAAGAAACAAGATTTATTATGAATACCAAGTGATAGGAAACTGATTTGCGAGTATCTTGAGTTTTACTAAATATAAGAATATCTATTATGCTTATACAATAGAGGAGGGTTTTGTTAAGTCCTTCGATAATGTTACAAAGAAATTGGAGGAAATAACTCTCATATATAAAGAGGAAGCTTTGAGGTTTTTGTAGGAAAAGTGATTAAGTTTGATTTGAAGGATAAAGCAATATATAAAGAGTACAAGAAAACAAGTCACATTCAAGAAAGTAGGAAGGTTTGAATTATGGTGGATTGTTACGATGTAAGTTATTTCAATATTAATATCAACACGAGAGGTTCATTTTAATAAAAAGTCGGAGTCTTGAATCTGCTTGCAATTCTTAAGAGTATGGATAGGACAACTTAGCAGAGTTGGGGTAGACCAAGCCATAGGCATATGAGCTACAAAGCTTGGACTTCACACTCAACATTTGTTTAGAAGAGAGTAGTAGCTCTAGTCATTAAGAGGAAAGAATTGGCCTATGCGGCTATATATTGAACATCAAGAGCTAATCCTAATAGTGATTAAAGAGGAAAAATATGCACTCACGTAGAAACAAGGATTCCCTCAAGTTGTGTGAGAGGTAGAGTGATGTCGTTGGACTCACTAATCCCTCATAGCTTAAGTAATTCCAATGAATCAGGTATTCAATGAGATTTCTAGACCTATTTTATAATAGTGTTCATATCAATTATAAGTGACTAATCAGAGACAAAAAAGACAACAAGATAAACCCTTAAGCCAACTTGATATCGCTATAAAGTGAGCGTTAAACCAAGCTCTCATCTCTTTGGTTTTCTTCTCCATCATCCATGACATTCATCTCCTTCCTTCACGATCCTAGGGTGCTAGGTCTATTGGAAATATACTGGCATGGATCATTTTGTAACCACTCTCGTTCTAGCTTCCTAGTCTTAGCTTGGTTCTTTTATGCATGCATTGCTAGGAAGATTATCATATTGATCACCTAAAGCATGGTTTACATAATCTAGACATTCGTGCAAGCTTATTTAGGAGATATCCTATGTACGCATAAAGCACTACAAAACAAAAGTTAAGACATTCATGCAAACAACCAGCTAAACAGAGAGATAACATCTATCAATCATCCCGAGTATCAGTATCATTTAAATCAACATTCATTATAAATCTCATCATTGAGGGGCATTTTTGTAGTTTCTTACATTTTACTTACTGAACAATTTTGCCCAACTCCCATTCTACTTATGCATATTCTCTGTCTAGCCTTGAATAAAATTAAAGAACATGTTTCTAAAAAATCTTATCAATCCCTACAAGTATTACTTGTCAAAAGTGAGCGTGGATACTTACTTAGATGACTTGTACCTTCCCAAACAAGTCACGTGAGTGACTAGCGATTCATGCATTCATCCCCAACATCTCATGTTCACATAAGGTTTTCTCTTAATTTTCTCGTCAAGATGTAACACTTTTTATTAGATCACAGTTCATGGGTGACTGGTGGATCAAAAATCCATGGAGACGGATTAGTTCACTTTACGTCAAGATGTAATACTTTTGATCAGCCCCAACATCTCATGTTCACATAAGGTTTTCTCTTAATTTTCTCGTCAAGATGTAACACTTTTTATTAGATCACAGTTCATGGGTCTGACTGGTGGATCAAAAATCCATGGAGACGGGTTAGTTCACTTTACTAGTCGGTGGCATGCACTAATGAAACATTTGACATACATCTCAAGACGTTAGTTGAGACGTGTCTCTATCACTACTTGACGCAGTACAAAACTTGAAAACTTTCGATTCTCAACTTATGCCCTTTTTACTAGTAACATGAAATTGGTTCTAGCGGGGTTTGAACCCACAAACTTCAACTCATAAGACCAACACTCTACCCAACCTTGATGCTTAACCAAAAAACTACTATAATTTCATATATCTTTGTTGGATGGGTTTTGATACCTAAATTTTCAAATTCAAATTTCAAGATTCTTGAACAATCTATGCCTTTTCGAATTTAAAATTATTTTATTAAATTATTCTCTCTTTTATTACATCTTCAAATTCTTCCTTTTTTTTTTAAGTCGTTTAAGAATATTTCTTTTCTCGAAATAAATTACAAAAACATATCTTTTTCTAAAATCGAGTATTACATAGTAACTACACACCGCGTATGGATAAACTTCATTTGGGACTTGTGATAGCATTCGACTTTATGGGCATGGTTTCCATTTTACATTCGGCTCTAAGGAAGTAGCTCACAACTAACCATTCGTTCCACAACTCACACGAGTTAAAATTTGTTTGTAAATATATTTTTTCCCTTTAAATATTGATTAATTTAAGACATCTAAGGTTATGTAGCTCAGTTGGTTAGAGCGTTGGTCTTATGAGCTAAAATTCACGGGTTCAAACCTCTCTAGAACCATTAAAAACCTATAAACCTAGAGCCAAAAGTGCACCATTAGAGCCTCCTTCGTTTGAGCTTTCAAACAGCCTCATCTTAATCGAGGCTCGACTTTTTCTTTGTGGAGCCTTCAAGCAAAGTATATTCATTGCTCGACTTTTTGAGTTACTTTGACTACACCTTTAAGGCTCACAACTTCTTTGTTTGATACTTGAGGATTCTATTGACATGATTAAGTTATGAGTCGGACTCTAATACCATGTAAGAAGCCACGAACATCCACAACGATATTGTTCACTAAGCTCTCATAACTTATGATGTCTGACTCTAATACCATGTAAGAAGCCACGAACATCCACAACGATATGATATTGTTCACTAAGCTCTCATAACTTATGATATTGTTCACTTTGAGTATAAGCTCTCATAACTTTGCTTTTGGCTTTCGCAAAAAGGCCTCATACCAATGGAGATAGTGTTCCTTACTTATAAACTCATGATCTTTCTTTTAATTAGCCAATGCGGGACTACTCCTCTTAATAATTCTCAACACCTTTGTGGCTATAGAGCTCCCGAACACCCCTCACCTCGAGCAGTGACATCAGCCACTTGAAAAGCAAATGAAAGAAGGGGTGAGTATAAATTACATCTGATAAGCAACCTATTTGTAAGGTCTTATCGCATCCTTTACCTAGGTATCCACAGGTTTTTTCTCTTGGTTTTAGATATGTAACTCTTCCTACTTTCTGACTTCAATAACGAACTTAGCTTACGTAGTGAGTATCAGTGTCCTTTGTCGAGGTGCTACCTCGTATTACTATATCTCTAGTGAGGACATCGTCATATGTGCTCGCCTACTCTATTCTTTCATGGTAGGTTAACTGGCAAACCCTACCTACAGGATAATCAAGTCACCAAAAATTGGGGGAGTGGCCCATCTTGTGCTTGCTATAACTTTGACTACCTGCATAAACCTACACCCCTCTCAAGACGGATCTATTGTGCAAGGGTAGTCCAACTGAATCAGCAGGTATCACACAACACTCACAGGCATATGTCTGGTGTAACAACCTTACTAAGAAGACAAGTAGGTTGTTTTCCACACCTAAACCGACAAGATGGTGACCCTCAAATCAAACCCATTTGATCATGTGAGGGTCGAGACAGACATTAGAATTTGAGGGTAGTATTATGAAATTTGATTTAAGATATAAAGTTAGTCGTGCAATATATTTTATATACGTGTAATTGGTTAGGATTTTTTCCCCTCTTTTCAGGAATGTATTACTAGTATCTTTTATATTATCTTCATGATTTGGTTAGTAGTATATTTTGTATATTCTTATTTTATTTTCAGGATTTGGTTAGTAGTATATTTTCTCTCTTTGTAGAAGTTTGTTGGTAGCTTGTATCTTATTTAAAGTCGTGAACATTAATGAAGATCATACTTTCAATCCCACTTTTGTTTCTCCTTTTTAGCATGGTATCAGAGCTTCTCATTCTTAACATTGATCAGAGCACCTTGGTGTTCTTAAATAACAAAATTTTCCTTATAGCAAAATCAACCAAATTCAGCTTCAAAATTTCATATGTTTATTTAACACACCCTTATTATATTCATCACTCTAATAGGCAAAGATATTCACTTTGTTCCAATCAAATTAAATGGGACAAATTACCAACCTTGTAATAAATCATTTGTTCATGAACCAAGAAGCATCTCATAGAGTTCTTAGATATATCAAAGGCGGTCTATTTCTAGGTTTTGCATATTTGTTGGAAATTCAATAATTTCTTGGAAGTCCAAAAAGCAAACCAAAGTGTCCAGATCATCTCGGTTTTGCATCTTACTAGTAAAAAAGCAAACCAATGTTTCAAGTTTTGCATCTTCATGTGAAGTTCATTAATTTATTTGAAGTCTAAAAAACAAACCAATATGTCCAAATCATGAGCAAATACTTGTACAGAGTTAGAGTTAAATTGACAGATGTTTTCTATGAAGCTTTGGTAAGACCGTATTTGATTTTCTAAAAGACAAGTTGGGTGTAATTAACATTTTCTAAAACACAAGTTGGGTGTGATTTACATATACTCTTCAACTTGAACTTGACAGAGAGTATTAGAACTTGAGGGTAGTATTATGAAATTTGAATTAAGATATAAAGTTAGTCCAGGAATATATTTTAATATACTCCTACTCCGTTAGGATATTTTTCCTTATTTTTTAGGAATTGGTTAGAGTATATTTTATCTAATTTCCAGGATTTGGTATATTTTATCTTGTTTTCGGGATCTGGTCTAGTATATTCTCTCTTACTACGAGTTGGTTGGTAGTTTCTATCCTACTATGAAGATCAGACTTTCAATCACACTTCTGTTTCTCATTCTTAACATGGTATCAAAGCTTCTCATATTTAACAACAGATAAGTTTCATGATGTGTCTGAGGAGAATAGTGCATCATCCAAGATACCAAGAAGAGTGTTCATTAAAGCCAAGCTAAGGCAGAAACAAGATTGGAAAGAATGAGGTGACGAGATCTGTCTTAGACAAATTTTGTGTCAATCAGATATCAAACGAATTATCTACAAGATCGTATGACTACTCATCAAAATGACGTCTACTCTAGAAAGATTAGAAATGTGGCCTAAGTTAGCTACCTTGTGACACATACATGTATTACCGTGTGTGTGAGTGTCGCACGACGAGTATCTCGAGCATCTTCCTTTGAAATTGATATTTTAAGGACATTGTCAAACGGAACGGGTGCAACAGAAACAAGGTTGGAAAGAATGAGGTGGTCTAAGTTAGCTATCTTGTGACACATACATGCATTACAGTGTGTGTGAGCGTCGCAGGACGAGCATCTCGAGCGTTTAAAATTAATATTTCAAGGACAGTGTCAAACAGAATGGGTGCAGCAGAAACATGGTTGAAAAGAATGAGGTGGCCTAAGTTAGCTATCTTGTGACACATACATGCATTACAGTGTGCGTGAGCGTCGCAGGACGAGTGTCTCGAGCGTTTGAAATTGATATTTCAAGGACACTGTCAAACGGAACGGGTGCAGCAGAAACAAGGTTGAAAAGAATGAGGTGGCTTAACTTAGCTACCTTGTGACACATACATGTATTACATTGTGTGTGAGCGTCGCAGAACGAGTATCTCGAGCATCTTCTTTTGAAATTGATATTCCAAGGACAGTGTCAAACGGAACGGGTGCAGCAGAAACAAGGTTGGAAAGAATGAGGTGACGAGATCTGTCTTACACAAATTTCGTGTCAATCAGATATCAGACGAATTATCTACAAGATCATATGACTACTCATCAAAATGACGTCTACTCTAGAAAGATTAGAAATGTGGCCTAAGTTAGCTACATTGTGACAAATACATGTATTACAGTGTGTGTGAGCGTGCAAGATGAATATCTCGAACGTCTTCCTCAAGAACAGTGTCAAACGGAACGGGTGTACTGGGTGTACTGACATTACACATCAACTATCAAGTCGTAACAGATTCAGCATGGATACAAGAGTAGCTAGTATTATAGTAACTACTCTATAAATTTACAAGGTACTAGTATATTTTATACATATATAATCAATATTTGGTTCTAGTGGGAATCAAACCCATGACCTTCGGCTCATAAGACCAATCCTTTAACCAACTAAGCTATGAACGGTAGAACCTTGAATGTTTAATAACAAAAGTACTATAATTCCATATATCTTTGTAGGAAATTTTCGGCCATTTATGGGTTTTTATACCTAAATTTTCAAACTTAAATTTCCTTCAACTTTCTAAGTTTCTCCATAATTCTATATAATTTAACATAAAATTGAAAGGAAGAGCGAACTCTATTCGGAGTTCGTTTTTCAGTATTAATGTTTTTCGGAAAACTAATTTTGAATTGGAGTTCGTTTTTCAGTATTAATGTTTTTCGGAAAACTAATTTTGAATTGGCATGTCTAGAAAGAAAACAAACTCAGTGTCACAACTCGAAATTCGAGGATCTGAACATCAAGTTGAGACAACAGACAATGCAATGAAAAAATGAATGAATGAAAAAAAAAAAAAAACAAAGAATTCGCAGTACAAACGTTTACAAGCACGTATGTGTGAGATTGGGGCAACACCCTTTTATTAGAAACCACGAACCTTTGCAATGGTATGATATTGTCTACTTTGAGCATAAACTTTCATAGTTTTACTTTTGACTTCCCCAAAAGGCCTCACACAAATAGAGATAGTGTTCCTTAATTATAAACCCGTGATCTTCCTATTAATTAGCCAATGTGGGACTACTCCTCTGAATAATTCTCAACATCTTTGTGGCTACAGAGCTCTCGAGCACCCCTCACCTCGAGCAATGACATCAATCGCTTGAAGAATGAATAAAGGAAGGGTGAGTATTCAAACTCGATAAGCAACCTACTTGCAAGTTTTTATTGCATCCTTAACCTAATAGGTATCCACAAGTTTTTTTCTACTGGTTTTAGATATGTAACCCTTTCTACTCTCTAACTAGGGTAACTAACTTAACTTACGCAGTCGGCATAGTGTCCTTGGTCGAGGTGTTACCTCTAATAACTCTATTTCTAGTGAGGATAATGTTGTATGTGCTTGCCTACTCTATCCTTTCATGGCAGGTTAGCTGGTCACCCTACCTATAGGACAATCAAGTCACCTGAGATTGGGGGAGTGACCCCTCTTGTGCTTGCCAGCTACTACAACTATCCATGTAAACCTACGCCCCCTCTCAAGACGGATCTATTTTGCAAGGTAGTCCAACTAAACTGTCGATCACACAACTCTCACTAAGAAGACAAGTAGGTTGTTCTCCACATGCAAATCGACAAGGTAGTGACCCTCAAGTCGGGCTCATCCGGTCACGTGAGAGTCGAGACAGATAAGTGTCATGATGCGAATAAGGAGAACATTGCATCATCCAACACACCAAAAAGAGTGTTCATTAAAGTTAAGCTAATGCAGAAAAAAGGTCGGAAAGAATGATGCAATAGAAGTGTCGAATACAAGCACAGAGAGGGCCAAGTAGGGCCCCTGGGCTATAACCTTAGACATCGGGGTTTTGTTATCAGTTTCGCCACGTAGCTCTATAGTTAACTCTGTCTATATGAAAAATGGAAGATAACAAAGTTTTGTGTCAATCAGATATCAGAAAGATTCTCTAGAGGATCGTATGACTGCTCACTAAAATGATATCGAATTTAGAAAGATTAGAAATGCCTCAAAATTTACTATGGTTGAGGTGTGGTGTGAGCTCTCCAACACGTGTAGAGTTCCATTGACTCTAAATTTAAGGAGAAGGGCAAAAGCAAATATTCGTGGGGACATAGCAAAAGCAAGGGACCCATAATGATCAATAGCAGAGTCGAGAAGAACGCACCAGAAGCGATCGAGAACAACTTCTAGTAGCTTTGGATAATGTATACTTGCATTCGTACTTGTGATTCTTACATCATTTTATTATATACATTCACAAGCGATAAGTTTTTTGCAATGTTGTCGGGGAGTTTAACAAAATTTTATTTTTCTCAATTGCCAATGTAGAGCAACACGTTAATAACTCTAGTCTAAAATCTCTATTTGATTCGAAAATCGAAAGAACATTACGCCCGAGATTACAAGAGAAAAGAGCAAAAGAAACAGACAATTAGGTACTCATCCCGCGAATGATAATGAAAGGGGTCATTAGAATGTGCGGGGTACACAAAGCAAAACAAGTGGGGGATGTTTCCACGAAAAAGTCCTTTCAAGAACATCTAAAGAAGCATATGAGATATTAGAAAGAATAGCATCCAATAATTCTCTTCTATTATGCATCTTTTTCCTTCTATTACTTTTTCAAAATCTTCCTTCTCTAGTCCTTTTAAGGATACTTCTTTTCTCGACATAAATTAAAAACATAAATAATTTTTCTAAAATTGAGTATTACATAGTAACTACATGTCGCTCGAGGAGAAACTTCATTTGGGAGTTGTGGTAGCATTCGACTGTATCGGTACGGTTTCGATTTTGCACCGGTTTTGGGGAAGCAACTCACACGAATGACTATTTGTTTCACAACTCACCTAAGTTATAATTTGTATAAAATTTGTATGTTTGTAAATAACAAACAAGCTTTTAATGTTTTTTTTTTTTTTTTTTTTTTTAAATGNAAGCATCCAACGTTTTATACCTCAGTTGGTTAGAGCATTGGTCTTATGATTCAAAAGTTGCCGGTTTGAACCCGGCTAGAACCAATATTCATTATACACGTAAAAATTATACAAAATGGTTTTATTACTATTTTTTTTTTAGTACAATAAGTGTTATTATTATCTAGAAAGGAGACAAACTTAATGTATGAGACTATGCAATCAAAACATGAATGAATGAAAAAAAAAAAACAACAAATTTCGCACGATTAAAATCAATCCAACACCCATTAATTTCACAATGTGTTCACAAGTTTGTATATATGTGACTTTACAAAATAGGAAAAGCGATCACGATACATGAGTTTCAAAGTAAAATTTTATAGCATTATTAGACAATAGAATCTCCGAGGGGACACCTTCTGTGACTGCAAAGCTCTAAACCGACAGAGGAGGTGAAGGAATTGTGAGACCCTTCACCTTGACCAGTGGCATCAACCACCTGAAAAAAAATAAAGAAAGGGGTGAGTACCACTGGGTCACTTGAGGTTGGGGAGTGACCCCTCGTGTGCTTGTCAAATACTACGACTACCTGCGTAAACCTACACCCCCTTTCATGGAGGATCTGTTGTGCAGCGTAGTTACAACTGAATTGTCAATCACACAATCCCCACCTGCATAAGTTTGATGTAACAACCTCACTAAGAAAACAAGTAGGTTGTGCCCCACACACAAACAAAAAAAGGTGACGAACCTTAAGTGGCGTCCATCCGACCATGTGAGAGTCGAGAAAGATAAGTGACATGATGTGACTGAGGAGAATGGTGTATCATCCAACACACCCAGAAGAGTGTTCATTAAAGTCAAGTTGAGGTAGAAGCAAGGTGGGAAAGAACGAGGCAGAAAANATAAAAAGTGTCAAAGACAAGCTTAGAGAGGGCAAAGTAGGGCCCTCGAGATATAACCTTAGAAGTNAGAAAAAGTGTCAAAGACAAGCTCAGAGAGGGCAAAGTAGGGCCCTCGAGATATAACCTTAGAAGTCGAGGTTTTGTTATGAGTTTCACCATGCAGAAGTTATATTTGTCTATATGAAAGATGAAAGATCACAAAATTTGGTGTCAATCAGATATAAGACGGATTCTCTACAGGGTCGAATGACTGCTCATGTAAATGACGTCTACTTTAGAAAAATTAAAAATGTCTCAAAATGTACTATAGGGGGAGGGGTATGGTGTCAGCTATCAACCACCACCGAGCTCTGTGCCTAAATGAGCTACCTTGTGGCACATACGTGTATCACAGTGTGTGAGAGCATTGTAGCATGAGTATCTCGAGAGTCTTACTTTGGAATGCGTCTCTCAAGGACAGTGTCACACGACACAGGTGCACCGACATTGCACACAAGTTCATGTATCAAAGGTTGAATTATGTACCTGCTAACTATTATTATTATTATTCTTGGTTTAATTCTTTTGTTCATTTTCGTCATTTGCATTTTTTTTATTCCACGTATGTTGTTTAAGGGTAAAAAATACACATACAATCCAATTTTCATCCATTGCATATTCTTTTAGGCTTTTGATTTTTTATAACAACAGAAATCTTTTACAAGGATTTTAATAATGCCACAAAAACAAGTAGTGGATGCTTATGCAAATTGAGCCATTTTGTCAAGAATGTATAACGAACGCATATGAGATATTAGAAAGAGTAGCATTCAATAATGGTGAATAGACAGACGTGAAGAGTAACTCAAGAAAAAAGGCCAAGGGATTAATGGAGGTTAATGGATCAACCTCGATCAATGCTTAGTAAGCTTCGATGATTAATATCTTACGAGCTTTAACGTGGGCTAGGACTAGTAGTGAAAGCATCGATGCAAGTTGCAATGGTAACCTAAGCAACAACTTAGTCCTATGTGTACGGTGGAGACGAGCATACATTTGATCTTTGACCTAGTAATCTAGTTACAATTTTTTACGTGGGAAATCAAAGCTACCAGCAAAAAAAAAAAAAAATCATTTTCGAACACTTACAATCTAGGGAGAAGGAGGAACCATTCAATACAATCAAAATACATACAATCAGCAAGCTCAACCCAGGACGAATCATCCTTCCGATTTTAGAGCTCGCCAAGATAAGCAGTTTTTGAAACATTTTTGGAAAGTCTGATAAGGGAGTATATATTTAAGAATGATGCAGTGATACAGAGTCAACAAGTATCCTTATGAAATTTTGACATCCAAATGGGTAAGCTACCGATAAACAACAATAGTCACGGCCAAGAGAAAGTTAACGAAATAGATGACAAACCTATAAATTTACCATTAATTTTGCATCATATTAGACACGACTAGAAATGAGTAGATATTAAAGGAGTTAGTCCATCACTTGCATGCATAAAATTCAATTATAGGAAGGTCAATTCAAATAAATCGAACTACATCGCAGACTAAACCCAACATGAAGGAATTAGTAAGAAAAGAAATTATCAAATAGTTAGACATAGGCATAATAAATCGAGGTGAACTATAGTACCACAAAAAATGAATTCGACCCGAGCACAATAGATTACACATTTTCTAGATGAATCATTAAATTGCATGTGCACTCAATACTTCTTTTCTAATATAAAATTTACGTCAGTCGTCGGAGAACGCGAGAATTCTGGCGAGTGTCGAAATCCTAGCCCACTAGAAAGAGATTCGGACGCAGTGTCGTGACGAATCTGATAATATTTGCTAAAATCGCCGTATCTAAATGGTGTGAAAGTTTTCTTAAATTACAAATATATGAAAAGAGTAATAAATGAAAAGAGCAATAAATCGAGAGATACCTCTAGTAAGCCATAATGGAAGGCAAATATCTTGATATTTGCGTATAATAAAAGATCAAATATGATATATATGAAAAACTACAATTTAGTACTAAATATCTTTAACATAATCAACGGTTAGGTCTTTGTACTCAAAAGATTCGTAAACACTATTTGTCTCCATCTGAGCTTGGAAAAAGGTCTGAGGAAACTCAGCACCCCAAAAAACTACCATTTAATTCCACAAATCTTTGTTGGAAGTTTTTTTTTAAAAAAATTTTTTGGCAAATGTTTTTAGATAATTCTTCAAATATAATGAGTTTAATCTCTTCTCGAGCAAATTTTCATTTTTGATCGCTCAATTTAGAGAAAATAGTCGTGGTAGCTTTCGAGAATGCGAGTCGTGGTAGCTTTCGACTTATGGGTACGATTTCGATTTTGCATCTAGCTTTAAAGAAACTATTTATTTAAAACTTATTTTTTCGTACGTATTATTATATTATTTTTATTTAAGTATGGATTTAGTTAAAGCATCCAAGGTTCTATAGCTCAGTTGGTTAGAGCATTGGTCTTATGAGCCGAAGGTTGTGGGTTCAAGCCCCGCTAGAACCAATACTAAGGTTGAGCCCTAAAGGTTGGGTTGAGTTGTAACTCAAATATCAAACTTTCATAATCATAACGCATCACTCAAGCACTCTTAATATGCCAACTTTGGCCCATTTTTTACAGTTTGGGTTCGATAGTCTAAGTTGATCGGGTTATTAGATCATATGAACACTCTTATTAAGACCATTGAAATGCTAACTATACCATCAATTTAGCGCTCGGCCTCTAAAACACGACTCTGATGGATCATGGTTTCGAGCTTTGTAGAAACTATATTCATACTGTCGGGATACTTTTTCTCTCCTCCACTTATGAGAACCGACCGTGAAACTGACAAAAAAGTTGGGTTGAGTTGTAACTCACATATCAAACTTTCATAATCATAACGCATCACTCAAGCACTCTTAATATGCCAACTTTGGCTCATTTTTTACAGTTTGGGTTCGATAGTCTAAGTTGATCGGGTTATTAGATCATATGAACACTCTTATTAAGACCATTGAAATGCTAACTATACCATCAATTTAGCGCTCGGCCTCTAAAACACGACTCTGATGGATCATGGTTTCAAGCTTTGTACAAACTATATTCATACTGTCGGGATACTTTTTCTCTCCTCCACTTATGAGAACCGACCGGAAACTGTCAGTTTCACGAATGATAACGTTGTTTGTCTTTTAACTAACGTCATGTTTCAATTTAAAAAAAAAAAAAAAAAAAACCTTATTAGAATCATATTCTATTTGAATTTAGCAGGTAAGACACTCTTATAAGTTAGGGTAGTGTTCAATTATAAGGTTCAATTTCCAAATCTTTTATTTTTACTTTTATTCCTCTTGTATTATTTTTATAATACCGATCGGAGAGAAGAACGAGTGTCAGCGAGGACGCTGAACTCCGAAAGAGGGTGTATTGTGAGATTCCACATCGATTAGAGAGGGGAACGAGTGTCAGCGAGAACGCTGGACTACGATGGAGGGTGTAATGTGAGATACCATATCAATTAGAGAGGGGAACGAGTGTCAGCGAGGACGCTGGGCCTGGAATGGTAGTGGATTGTGAGATCCCACATTGGTTGGAGAGGGAACGAAACATTCTTTATAAAGGTGCAGAAACCTCTCCCTAGCAGACGTTTTAACTTATTCTTACTAACGTAATGTTTCTGCTGACAAAGCATTCATTATAAGGACAAAGCATTCTCTCTAGCAGACGAGACATTCTTTATAAGGATGTCTTTTAACTAACGTCATGTTTCTGCACCCTTATAAAGAATACTTCGTTCTCCTCTCTTCGGTAGACGTTTTAAAACCCTGGGAAACCCAATAAATAATATCTACTACGGGTGAGCTTTGACCGTTACAATTTTGTTCTGAAATTAATCTTAGGATNAAATAGAAAGAATAATATCTACTACGGGTGGGCTTTGACCGTTACAATTTTGTTCTGAAATTAATCTTAGGATAGTTCGTCATATTCAGAAATTCACAACAACGAACACACTAATTTTTTCAGGTAAACATGGAGAAAGAAAGATTGAAATGCTAATAAGTATCTATTATTAAATTCAATTTACTCCATAGTACCTCATTTCTCAATTATGCATTGAGACTTATCCTAATTTTCATTAGGGAACCAATAATAAGTTTTTGGGAAGTGTAATTAAGTCCTTTAAATTCCTTCTAGTCATTGTACATAAATTTTTTATGAAACGCACCACAACAATACACCAATCAAAACGATATACTATGAAAGTGTTTAGTACTCAATTTTTTGGATAGAGGCTAAAAAAGGGAAAACAAACAAAAGAAATAAAAATAGAATAAAATAAAACATAAAAATTCAATAAATTTAAATAAATAAATAAAAAGTCAACCACTAAATTAAATTCAAGATTAAATCTAATTAGAAGACTCCAAAATGGAAAATGTAAAATACAAAAGACTCCAAAATGTAAAATGGGACTGACACTCCAAAAGACACCCCTTTATGACAATGCAGTTCTCGAGCACCTCTCCACCTTGAGCGTTGGTCTTATGAGCTAAAGGTTGCGGGTTCAAGTCCTGATAGAACCAACAACCAATTTGTAATATATTAAAAAGTATGATTATAACTCTATAACTCTGGTTGAAGAATATTGTTAACTTTAGTTGGTAGGAAATTATACAAAAATTGGAAGAAAATAGGAATATAGAAATTGCAATAATCCGAAAATCTAATCGAAGAAGACGAATTGCAGATTGACAAGTGTCGGCCATAAAGTGGAGGAATGCGACATTCAAAGAGCGAGACATGTGTCAGCCATGAAGAGAGGAAGCGTGTATAGTCCAAAGTGCGACATGCAGATTGACAAGTGTCGGCCATAAAGTGGAGGAATGCGACATTCAAAGAGCGAGACATGTGTCAGCCATGAAGAGAGGAAGCGTGTATAGTCCAAAATGCGACATGCAGCGTTATGCAAACAGCCAACTTGAACCAGTTGACCCGAACCAATCAAATTTTGCACCACATGGAAAGTTGAAAGCATGTATACTCCCCACCTTAGACAAGTGGCTACATGTACATGGCCATGCGAGTGGGAGTCCTTCCAATGCACATGTAGGCGTTTGAAGGTGAGTTTTTTACTCCATTGGCTTTTTTGTCTTGATGTCAATTGTGATTACTTGTATTAGGACCTACCATTGAGTTTTTCACAAATTTCAAGCTTCCAACTAACAAAAAAAGCAAGGTTGGAAGGACGCGCTTCATTCCAATAAGTAATCACACAGACTTTAAGCAACTAATACACCTATAGGGATCGTCAAGATGAGCTAGCATGCAAGTATAACTTGCCTTACATGGTTGAAATATCTATGATTATGACTTAAATTGAGTAACGTTGGATGAGAACGATAACTATGATATAAAAATAAAAATAAAAACCACTAGGAAGAGAAATTGAGTTGTTTGCCTATTTTTAATGATTTTCGTTGTATTAGAATGGAGGATGAGATATTGTGATCTATGCTTCGAGTGATTGATGAATGTTATCTCCTAGTTGAGCTTGCTTGAATACATAGGTTATGATTTTTGTGCATTAGGTGATTGATATGAATATCTCCATAATAAACATGTATGAATGAATAGAGTATCTTTTTTGTGTTTTAGGTGATTGATAGGAATATCTCCCTAACAAAGTACGCATACATGAATATAGTTAAGATTAGAGCACCACAGCTACAATGGTTTGCACACAAGGTTTTTAGTAGACCAAACACTCTAAAATTGTGAGAAGCGATCAGAGGTCCAGACTTGAGTGTACCTTGAAGACTAGTTTAGCACCAAGGAGCTGCCTCGAGTAACTTGAAAATGCAAGATGAGATGAGAACCTCTTACAATACCTAGATCTCCATGGCACCCAAGAAAAAGTATGAGAACAAATGAGACCACTAGCAGTGTTAACAGGTCCTTTTAAGGAATCGTAATTGTGTGTGAAAACCTGTCTTGACAGGGGATGAGGGATTACATAAATAGTTGGCTTAGAGAGTCACTAGTGTATATTGATTAAACAAACTTCGAGAGACGACAAGGAACTATAATAGTAGATGACATAAGTAACTATTATGTGTACAGTGAGAAGGGACAAGAGACTACATCATTAGACAATACAAGGAGCTATTACTATTTGTAGGATATAATCCTCCTTGAGATAGGTCAAGTAACTACATAAGTAGATAGCATGAGAAACCACTATTGTGAGTAGAATATAAACTAGCTTGAGGAACTACGTAAGTCAATTATATGACAAACCACTTGTAAATGTTTGCTGAATCCACCACACCTAAATGGTGGTGAGAGTTCTCTTATTTATAATCATTTACAAAATATAGAAATATGGTAAATTACAAATAATATGGAAATAGCAATAAAACAAAAGAATAATAAATGAATACAATATATTTGCCTTTAATAAAAGGGCAAATATGGTAACCCGTAATGTAAGGCAAATATCTAGATATTTGCCTTTAATGAACGGTCAACTATCCTTAACACCCCCCCGCAAGCTGAGCGTCGGATTTGAACGTACGTGAAGCTTGGATCTAAAAAATTCAAAGAGAGGTCGAGAAATACTTTTTGTGAAGATGTCAGCAACTTGGAGATGAGAGGGTACATATTGTGTGCGAAGTTTACCAGCGATAACAAGTTCTCGAAGGAAATGATAATCTAGTTCAACATGTTTGGCCCGCTTGTGAGAAACGGGATTAGAGCTCAAAAAAATAGCACTTTTGTTGTCACATAAGAGTAAGGGCTGCTGTGAAATAGGGACCTTGAGGTCATGCAAAAGATGCGTAACCCAAAGAAGTTCAGCAGCGGTTGTGGCAAGAGCACGATACTCAGATTCACAGCTGGAGCGTGAGACAGTAGGTTGCTTTTTGGCACTCCAAGAAACCAGATTGTTACCAAGATAAATAGAATAGCCGGATGTAGAACGACGAGTATCGGGACAACCAGCCCAGTCAGCATCCGAATAAGCGACTAGCGTACTAGGAACAGTGGATGGACGAAAGGTAAGACCAAAGTGGAGTGTTCCTTTGACATAGCGAAGAATACGTTTGACAGCAAGAAAGTGATCTGCAGTAGGGGCATGCAAGAATTGACTGACAGAATTGACAGCATAGGCAATATCTGGACGCGTAATAGTCAAGTATTGAAGGGCGCCAACAAGAGATCTATAAAGAGTAGGATCAGAGAAAGGAGAACCATCAGCAACCAGGTGTTGAGAAACAACCATGGGAGTGTGAACTGGTTTGCTATCGAGCAACTGAGCACGAGTAAGAATATCTCGAGCATATTTTAACTGACTAATAAAGAGACCATCAGGAGTGGGTGAAGCTTCAAGACCAAGAAAGTAACTGAGAGAACCCAAATCTTTGTTAGCAAACTCAGAATGAAGCTTGCGAGTAAAGCTGTCAATGAGAGATGAGTTGTTGCCTGTAACAATAATGTCATCAACATAAAGAAGCAAATAGATAGGGTTAGATTGCTGATGAAAGACAAAAAGGGACGTGTCAGCGCGACTGCAAGAAAACCCAAGTGTGAGAAGAAATGAGCTAAAACGCTGAAACCAAGCACGAGAAGCTTGCTTTAAGCAAAAGAGGGCTTTCTTTAATCGACAAACATGAGTGGGAAATCGAGGATCAATATACCCAGGAGGTTGTTCCATATGAACACGTTCAATAAGAGTTCCATTGAGAAAAGCATTCTTGACATCAAGTTGTCGAAGAGGCCATTTATTTGTGACTGCAATAGAAAGCACAACACGGACAATGATAGCTTTGTCAACCGGACTGAAAGTTTCAGTGTGTCAAGACCAGGAATCTGAGTATAACCTTTGGCAACAAGACGAGCTTTGAAACGCTTGACGGATCCATCAGGCAAATACTTAATACGAAACACCCATTTAGAGCCCACGATGTTGGTGTTGGCAGGGCGAGGAACCAANAGACCAGGAATCTGAGTATAACCTTTGGCAACAAGACGAGCTTTGAAACGCTTGACGGATCCATCAGGCAAATACTTAATACGAAACACCCATTTAGAGCCCACGATGTTGGTGTTGGCAGGGCGAGGAACCAAAGTCCAAGTATCATTTTGTTGTAATGCTCGAATTTCTTCATCCATGGCAGCCACCCAAGCAGGATTCTTAGCCGCAGATTTGAATCCTTTTGGCTCAGTGGATGCAAGAAGAGCAGAAAGAAGTCCAGATGAGCCCAAAATACCAAGATTTGCTGGATGACGAGTCTTGAATATACCAGCTTTGGCTCGTGTGATCATAGGATGAGTGCCCAAAGAAGAGAAATCAACAGGAGGTTCAATAGAGGTCGAATTAGAAGTCGAGGGTGGCAAAGTGGAACCTGCAAGAGAAGTATCAACCTGCACAGACTCATCTACAAGGTCAGAACAAATATCACACGGGGATGAACTGGATCGAGGAGTTTGCGGTGATGAAGTGGTAGGGGGGGATGAATCAATATGATGAAAATGTGGTTCTAAGAAATTTGAAATAGGAATAGAGGAAAGAGGTTGGGTCTGGGAGCTAGGGATAGCAGGAAAGTGGGTTTCATCAAATTGAGCATGACAGGTGATATATAGCTTAGTGGTGGCCGGATCAAGACAGCGGAACCCTTTATGAGCAGGACTATAACCCAAAAAAATACAAGGAATGCTGCGGGGAGAAAGCTTGTTAGGCATATAATCACGCAAATAAGGATAAACACGACAACCAAAGGGATGAAAATTGTCATAATGTGGAGTGTAGCCATAAAGGAGTTCAAAGGGTGACTTACCTCCAAGAAGTGGAGTAGGCAACCGGTTGATAATATAAGCTGCAGTGCTGAAGGCGTCAACCCAAAAACGAGAAGAAAGATGAGAGTGAAAGAGAAGGGCCAAGCCAGTCTCAGTCACATGACGATGTTTTCTCTCAGCACGACCATTTTGAGCAGGTGTATATGGACAAGAGAGTTGATGGTGGATGCCAGAATTACGTAAATGAGTTTTGAAACAAGTACTAGTAAATTCGGTACCACCATCGCTTTGAAATACCTTGATACGAGAAGAATATTGATTTTCCACAAATTTTTGAAATTGAAGAAAAATATCAAAAAAATCAGATTTAAATTTTAAAGGGTAAAACCAAGTGAATCGAGAATAATCATCAATAAAAATAACATAATAAAGAAAACCCGAATTTGATTTGACGGGAGAAGGACCCCAAAGATCACAATGAATAAGATCTAACACATGAGACGACCTACGTTCATTGCGGGAATAAGGCAATCGATGACTTTTCGCAAGCTGACAAGTATTACATAATGATGGAGAAGGCAATAAAGACGTAAGAGAAAGATGACCTTTTCTATTTAAAAAAGAAATAACAAAATGTTTCACATGACCCAGACGAGCATGGCATAAATCATATGAAGCACATAAATATTTGTTTCTAAGGGCTGGAATAAAAGCAGAGTTGCCGCACTCCAGCACATATAGCCCTCCATCTCTTTTGCCGGTTGCCACCACCCTTCCTGTTTGACGATTATGGATAGTAATAAGATTATTAGTAAATGTAACGGAGAGAGGAAAATCAAACGTTAATTTACTTATGGAAAGAAGATTTTGAGTGAGGTGAGGGAAAACCAAGACATCTAATAATTGAATATTTGGAACAGGAGAAAGAGTACCGGTGTGGGTAATGGGTAGGGATGCACCGTTTCCTACGATCACAGAGTCCTTATCCGTGTAATTTTTAGACTGATCCAGAATAGATGGGTCGGTAGTCATATGGGCCAAAGCTCCAGTGTCCAGAAACAAATCAGCAGCATCGGGTCCAGCAATAGAACATGACGTGTTAAAGGCTTCAGCAAGGTGAGCATGAGAAGAATCAGATCGAACATACCGTTGGTTGCAGCGGTCAGCATAATGGCCNACCCTAACTTGAGTGGGTTCGTTCTCGATTAGAAGAGTTGTTTTTGTGAGAATAAGAACGACCTCGCTCGTTGGTAAAGGAAGTAAGGTGCCTTCCATGGGTGCGACCACGATTATTGGCTGTGAATGCTGTAGGAGTGGAGGCAGAGGACTCAAGGGAGCGCTGGAACAACTCAAAACTCACCCTTTCAGCTTTAGAGACTAAATCTGCAAAACAGGGGATAGGGGTGAGAGTCATCTAAGCAGTAGAAAAAGCTGAAAATTTGGTGTCGAGTTCACGAAGGAACCAGTGCACTTTATCAATGTCCTCGACGGGCCTGCCAATGGCATGAAGTTGGTCACAAATTTTTTTGAAGGCACGGGCATACTCAGCAACAGGTTTGGTGCAACGTTTCATCAACTGTAAGTCATCCTTGAGTCTCAGTTCACGAGCTTTCGACTGATGGCTGAACGTAGTTTCCAACGCAAGCCAAACATCACGTGTAGTAGAGAGACCAACGACAATAGCCATGGCTTCCTCAGTGAGAGAGGAGAGCAGGAGATAGAGAAGTCGTTGATCAGCTGTTCTCCATGCCAAATATTTGGGGTTGAGTGTTAAGGAGGTTTCTGGTTCAAAGCAAGGTGGTGGAACCATACTTTCATCAACATAGCCCAGCATGTCTCGACTCTCAAGGAGAGGGAGAAGTTGGCTTTTCCAAAGAAGATAATTGGAGGAAGAAAGTTTGGTGGTGATCATATGGATTAGAATATTGAAAGGAAGAAGATGATAAGAAGATTCGGAAGCCATAGAGAAGAAAGGATCAGGGTCGAAAGGGCTCTGATACCATGTAAATGTTTGCTGAATGATGAGAGTCTCTTATTTATAATCATTTACAGAATACAGAAATATGGTAAATTACAAATACTATGGAAATAGCAATAAAAGGAAAGAGTAATAAATGAATACAATATATTTGTATTTAATAAAAGGGCAAATATGGTAACCCGTAATGTAAGGAAAATATCTAGATATTTGCCTTATAATGAACGGTCAACTATCCTTAACACCACTGCTATGGATAGTATAAACCAACCATAAGAGGGGACGAGAGACTACATAAGTAGAATACATTTGGGATAAGGAAAAACTCGTAACCTAGTCCTGTACTTCTTAGAGCCCAAAGTAAAACCTGAGGTAACTTACTAGGTTATAGACTTTGCAAGGAGATAGCTTACTGAGTATATTTGTACACACTTTTTTTTTTTTTTTTTTGAAGTATTGGTCGAGGTGCTAGAGAGTTGTACTGTCATAAAGAAGTGTCATAAAGAAGTGTCAACCTGGGGCGTAAATTCATTTTCTTTTTTTGGGTTATTGTCATTATGTTGTATCTCGCTCTAGTTCTTGTTTGGTAACATGTGTTTTGTAAATGTTTTTTAGATTTTGTATTATGGTGTTGTATGACTTTAAATCGCTGAATGCATTTATACTTTCATTTTTATTTTTATTTGCTTTTGTCTTTTCTCTTAGTCATGGTCTGAGATTCGAATTCTAAAAAATTGGATCGTGACAATGCAATGATTGAAGATTCTCATAAAGGCAAAAGAGTGATCGTTGTTTGAGAATTCGTTTATTTAAAAGGTACATACAATGAAAGAAGGTAAGAAGCAAGGTGGGAACCACAATCTGGTAGTAAGCTCGAGCTGAGCATAAAAAATATATATATGTATTGATGATTCCGTGGCCCAATGGATAAGGCGCTGGTCTACGAAGTCAATGCGTGACTTAAATTAGGAAAGTATGCTCAAACATTAAGAGCTACAAAACTACCAAACCTTAAAAACATATTTGATCCTTGTAGTAACTTGAAGGGTTTGCAGTTGAACGTTGAACGAGTTTTTTTAAAACTCGGCGTACGTATACCTCCCCTCCAATTAATTTGTAAAGAACATGTGAGCAACGAGCTCTTATTGTACATATCATTTGTACATTTATGATTATATTATTTTCATTAAAAAAAAATTATTTAAAACATCTAATTTAGGTTCTGTGATGTCGAATTAGGATTGAAACCGGATTTTGAGTCAATGCAGACGTTGGTGCATCACTTTGGCATAAGTAACATATGCGCGCGAAGGTGTCGGCAAATTTCAGGCTCTTTTTCAATCAAAAATCATTTCTTCAGTGAACCCAGAAAAAACATTGGCTAAATTGATTTCATTCACATGAGAGTGCTTCCAAACAATCGAGGTGTCAAAAATCTTCATTTTGACCATTCACGACTTTCTTTCAATTGCCCGGGGTTGCCCTCTGTTGTTGGACTACCCAAAAAATGCATTTCCAAATTACTCCCTTGTTGCCAAAATGAAAAAGAAAAGATGTTCTCCCTTATTAGAAGAATCGAATGCATACTCTTATTTAAAGCGTTCCGAAATCTAAGAAAAAGACAAGGCAAGCAGATATATAAAATTCTTCCCTTCAATTTCTTATTCTTTTTCCTTCTATCACATCTTCAAAGTCTTCTTATTTTTTTAATTGGGTGTTACACATACCTCCCCTAAAACTCGATTCGGAACAAAATTTTAAAGTTCAATTCAATTGATTTGTATAAAACACTTGAGTAACGATCTCTTAGTGTACTTATAATTTATACGCTTATAATTATATTATTTTCATTCAAATATTAATTTAGTTACAACATTCAAGGTTCTGTAACTCAGTTGGTTAGAATGTTTCTCTTATGAGCCAAAGGTTGCGGGTTCAAGCCCTGCTAGAACTACTAACCAATTTGTAATATATAAGGTTGAAGTTGAATCAACCTGGAGGTAGGGGTTTAGGAGTTTCGACATTTGTTAAGAAATGGTAATAATCTAGAAATCTCTTCGAAGAAGATGAGAAGACGAATTGCAGGTTGACATGTGTCGGCCATGAAGAGAGGAAGTGTGTATAGTCTAAAGTGTGGCATGCAGCATGATGCTAACAGCCAACCCGAACCAATCAAATTTTGGACCACATGGAAAGCTGAAAGCATGCATACTCCCCTCCTTAGACATGTGACTAATGTGCGTGGCCATGCAACTCAATTTATTTTTATTTTTATATCACACTTATCGTTCTCATCCAAAGTTACTTAATGTAAGTTCTAATCCTAGATACTTCAATCATGTAAGGCAAGTTATGCTCGCATGCTAGCTCGTCTTGGCGATCCCTACAAGTGTATTAGTTGTCTAAAGTTTGTGTGGTTACTTATTGAAATGAAGCGTGTCTTTCCAACCTTGCTTTTTCGTTAGTTGGAAGCTTGAGTGATTAATGAGATATTGTGATATATGCTTTGAGTGATTGATGGATGTTATCTCCCGGTTGAGCTCACTTGAATATATAGGTTATGATTTCTGTGCATTAGGTGTTGATATGAATATCAACCTAATAAAACATGTATGAATGAATAGAGTATGTTTTTTGTTCTTTAGGTGATTGATAGGAATATCTCCCTAACAAAGTATGCATAAATGAATATAGTTAATATTAGGGCACTACAACTACCATGGTTTATACAAAAGGTTTTTAGTAGACCAAACACCCTAAGATTGTGAGAAGCGATCAGAGGTCTAGACCTGAGTGTACGTTGAAGACTAGTTTAGCACCAAGGAGCCAACCTCGAGTGACTTGACAATGCAAGATTAGATCAGAACGTTTTATAATACCTAGATCTCCGTGGCACCCAAGGAAAAGTATGAGAACAAATGAGACCACTAGCAATGTTAACAAGTCTGTTTAAGGAATCATAATGGTGTGAAAACCTACCTTGATAGGGGATGAGGGATTACATAAATAGTTTCCTTGGAGAGTTGCTACTCTATGTTGATTAAACAAACTTCGAGAGACAACAAGAAACTATAAAATAGATGAAATAAGTAACTACTATGTGTAGAGTGAGAAGGGACAAGAGACTACATAATTAGGCAATACAAGGAACTATTACTATGGTAGGATATAATCCTCCTTGAGATAGGTCGAGTGACTACATAAGTAGATATCATGAGAAACCACTATTGTGAGTAGAATATAAACCAATTTTTTCTTGACTTGAGGCCACTCCCTTATGATTGTTTTGACGATAGGTCCCTAAAACATGAGTTTCACGTGTTTGCATTCCCTAGCTCCAATAGTGGGGCCACTTACTAAGTATTTCTTAAAATACTCAAGTACTCAAGCCATGTGCTACTTCTGGTTCAGGTAAAGGAAAAGCAACCATATACAGCTGACGACGATATCGCAAGTAGAGACCATGGAAAGTCAATAGGACAGTGATATTTTATTTTCTTAGTCTTAGGTTAGTATATGATGTTTTTACTTTTAATGATTCACTTGTTTTATTTAGTTTTCTTCTGTTGTTTTAAAGATGTTTTTGTTTTATGGTGAAGTTTTAAAGGCTTAATTTTGCAAAAGGACATAGGTTATGACACTACAATAAATAATGTATACGATAACCTATGAAAAAACACTATTTTAGACTTTTTATAATTATTTTTTTTTGTACGTCGTGGCACCTCATGTTATAAAATGTTTGATACTTTTTATAGTGTTTTTTTTATAGCTAGAATGAGTACTCTAATAGATTATGAAGCTATAGCTTATAAAGTTGCTAGGAAAACATTTTATAGCATTTTCTAAAGCTATAATATAATATTTATAGCTTTAAAATTATGATATAATAATGTTATTTAATCATTTATAATTACCATGGTTAACGTTTCTATGTTTATAAATTTAGTTATAATTTTTATTTATGACTATAAAAAAGCTAACATTATTTTTTTTTAATACAATCTAATCGAAGAGACTTCCCTTCGTAATTGAAATTTTATAATGTACTTACTCTTCAAAATAAAGTATTCAATTAGATATACATAAGAGGGAGGGAATACTTAAGAAATATATTACTAAAATTTGCAAAAGAATAGGGACAACAAGAATGCCCATGCTCTGTTCTTATAACTCTTTTAACACGTTGAGCAACTGATTTTAGGAGCAAGCTACCTTACTTAAGTAACTGGTATTTAAGTCATGTTTGTAATCCCAAGTAGCTATGCTCGTCTCCTATGAGACTAGATTTTCTGAGTACGTCAAGAAAGGAATATTGGAGTAATTTGTCAACATGCTTCACTTGTTCGTACAATTTTCAATAATCTAGAAATGAATAAAAAATATTACTAAAATCGGCTAAAGAATAGAGACAACAACAGTGTCCAAGCTCTATTCTTCCAACTCTTTTAACACGTCGAGCAGCCGTCCCTTACTAGTGCATTGTCTCCTTAGGAATAATTCCTAAGCCCATTCGTATGCACGCCAAGGTGGAAGCGGTTGAGTTATGGAGTCTGCTCCCTGTATTTATAGCTTGGTCAACGGCTATATCCGGTAAAGCTATATTTGGTAAAGCCATATATGGTAAAGCTATATCCGGTAAAGCTATATATGGTACATAGCTATATATAGTAGATGGTTAAATCTGGTAAAGCTATATTTAGTAGACTGAACCATATATATATCCCGTCCAGTAAAGCTTTGAAATGTACGTTCTATTCTCTGTACTCTCTCTTGTTGTACACACTTGAAGTCATCAATAAAAAAATCCTTTTAGTCAGAGTTCTCCTTGCAATTCTCTCTATCCTTTTCTTTGTGATCATCTAGATCGAGCGTGTGCGTTGTTGTGCGATCCTAACAACTGGTATC
>NC_036643.1:8862815-8868416 GCF_002806865.2 Cucurbita pepo subsp. pepo
ATGTACTTTCTATTCTCTGTACTCTCTCTTGTTGTACATACCTGAAGTCATCAATAAAAAAATCCTTTTAGCCAGAGTTCTCCTTGCAATTCTCTCTATCCTTTTCTTTGTGATCATCTAGATCGAGCGTGTGCGTTGTTGTGCGATCCTAACAGAAGCATACTTAGAAATTTATCCCTAGCTTTAGTAGGCATAATATCCCTACATTATATTTTGTTTCACAACACACACAAGCCCATTCGTATGCACGCCAAGGTGGATGTTTCTGCCAAAGGAGTCATTCTTTCGAGAACATATATTTTGTTTCACAACACACACAAGTTATAATTTGTTTAATATTTGTTTGTAAATAAGAAACAGCCTCTTAATGTTATATATATATATATATATATATATATATATATTTCAGATTGATTTTGTTAAAGCATCCAAGGTTTCGTAGCTCAGTTGGTTAGAGCGTTGGTCTTATGAGCCGAAAGTTGCGAGTTCTCAAGCCCCGTTGGAACCAATATTGATTATAAATGTAAAAATTTACTAAATAGGAAAAGGGATCAGGATACACTAGAATGTTTGGGGCGATGAGGCTGCAAAGCTCCTCCCGAGCACCCTTCACCTTGACTAGTGGCATCAACCATCTAAAAACAATAAATGAAGGGGTGAGTATAAATTACACCCGATAAGCGATAAGCAACAAATATAATAGTAGGCACTTATGCATCCTTAACCTAGTAGGTATCCACGGCTTTATATCTTGGTTTTAGATATTTAACCCTTCCTACTCTTTGACATGGGTAACTCACTTAGCTTACGCACTGGGTATCAGTGTTCTAGGTTGAGGAGCTACCTTGTATAACTCGACATCGTTGTATGTGCTTGCTTGTTCTATTTTTACATGAGAGGTTAGCTAGCAAACCCTACCCAAAGGACCACTAAGTCACTTAAGGTTGGGGAGTGACCCCTCATGTGCTTGCCAGATACTACGACTACCCGCGTAAACCTACACCCCCTTTCATGGAGGATCTATTGTGCAGTGTAGTCCAACTGAACTTCGATCACACAACCCTCACTGGCCTATGTCTGAGTAACGACCTCACTGAGAAAACAAGTAAGTTGTACCCCACACAAAAACAAAAAGTGGTGGTGAACCTCAAGTGGTGTCCATCCAGCCATGTGAGAGTCGAGAAAGATAAGTGACATGATGCGACTGAGGAGAATGGTGTATCATCCAACATACCCATAAGAGTTTTCATTAAAGTCAAGTTGAGGTAGAAGCAAGGTAGGAAAGAAAGAGGCGAAAAGTAGGGCTCTCAAGCTATAACCTCAAGGTTTTGTTACGAGTTTTACCATAAGGCTCTGAAGTTAAGTTTGTCTATATGAAATATAAAAGATAACCAAATTTGGTGTCAATTAGATATAAGACGAATTCTCTACAGGGTCAAATGACTGCTCGTGGAAATGACGTCTACTTTAGAAAGATTAAAAATGTCTCAAAATGTACTATAGGGAGAGGTATGGTGTCAGCTATCGACCACCACCGGGCCCTGTGGTCTAAATGAGCTACCTTATGGCACATACGTGTATCACAGTGTGTGAGAGCATTGCAGCATGAATATCTCGAGAGCTTTCCTTTGGAATGCGTCTCTCAAGGACAGTGTCACACGACACAGGTGCACCGACAATGCACACACACTCATGTATCAAAGGTTGAATTATGTACCTGCTAACTATTATTATTATTATTGGTTTAATTCTTTTGTTCATTTTCGTCATTTACAATCCAATTTTCATCCATTGCATATTCTTTTAGGCTTTTGATTTTTTATAACTACACAGAAATCTTTCCCAAGGATTTTAATAATGCCACAAAAACGAGTAGTGGATGCTTATGCAAATTGAGTCATTTTGTCAAGAATATACAAAGGCATATGAAATATTAGAAAGAGTAGCATTCAATAATTGTCGATAGACAGACGTGAAGAGTAACTCAGGAAAAAAGGCCAAGGGATTAATGGAGGTTAATGGATCAACCTCGATCAATGCCTAGTAAGCTTCGATGATTAATAACTTACGAGCTTTAACATGGGCTAGGGACTAGTAGTGAAAGCACCGATGCAAGCTGCAATGATAACCTAAGCAACAACTTAGTCCTACGTGTACGGTGGAGACGAGCATACATTTGATCTTTGACCTAGTAATCTAGCTTCATTTTTAGGTGGGAAATCAAAGGTACCAGAAAAAAAAATCATTTTTGAACACTTACAATCTAGGGAGGAGGAACCATTCAATACAATCAAAATACATGCAATCAGCAAGCTCAACCCAGGGCGAATCATCCTTCCTGTTTTAGAGCTCGCCAAGATAAGCAATTTCCTGAAACATCTTTGGAAAGTCTGATAAAAGAGTATATATTTAAGAATGATGCAGTGATACAGAGTCAACAAGTATCCTTATAAAATTTTGACATCCAAAGGGGTCGATGTTTGAATTGAGAAATAGACCCCTTGAAAAGCTGCCTGCAAACAACAATAGCCACTACCCAAGAAAAAGTTAATGGAATTGATGTCAAACATATAAAATTTACCATTAATTTTGCAGCAGATATTAAAGGAATTAGTCCATCACTTAGCATGCATAAAATTCAATTAGAGGAAGGTCAATTCAAATAAATGGAACTACAATGTAGACTAAACCCAACAATAAGGAATTAGTAAGAAAAGAAATTATCAAATAGTTAGACCTAGGCATACTAATTCGAGGTGAACTATAGTGCCACAAAAAATGAATTCGACCCGAGCACAATAGATTACACATTTTCTAGATGAATCATTAAATTACTTCTTTTCTTTAATATAAAATATACATCAGTCATCGAAGAACACGAGAATTCTGGCGGGTGCGTGAATCCTCGCCCACTAAATAGACCACGCTCCCTCCCTCACAACCCACTCACACGACACACCAAGCAATTGTTAGCCTCCCCAGAACACCACCTACGAGATTTTTCGACAAACACACACACCGACGAGGAAGCGATTCGAATGCAGTGTCGTGACGAATCTGAGAATATGTGCTAAAACCATCTCACATAAATGGGTGTGAAAATTTTCTTAAATTACGGGAAGAGCAATAAATGGAAAGATACTCTAATAACAAATATCTAAATATTTTCCTATAATAAAATATCAAATATGATATATATGATAAACTATAATTCAGTACTAAATATTTTTTAATAGAATCAACCACACGTTAAAAGCAACTCCGTATGTAACCATGGTAAGGTCTTTATACTCGTAATGATCCGTAGACCCTATTTGTCGCAGTTGGAGAAAAAGGTCGGAGGAAACTCACGCCCATAAAACTACACTTTAATTCCACAAATCTTTGTTGGAAGATTTTTTTTTTTTTTTTGGCAAAAATTTTGAGATAATTCTTCAAATAGAGAATGAGTTTATTCTCTTGTCAAGCAAATTTTCATTGTTGACCACTCAATTTAGAGAAAACCGTCCATCAAAAAAAAATTGTGTAAGTCGTCCGAGAATGCGGTCCGAGAATGCGAGCCGTGGTAGCATTCGACTTATGGGTACGGTTTCGATTTTGCATCTAGCTTCAAAGAAACCATTTTATTTAAAACTTATTTTGTTCGTAACATATTATTATATTATTTTCATTTAAGTATTGATTTAATCAAAGCATCTGAGGTTTTGTAGCTCAGTTTGTTAGAGCGTTGGTCTTATGAGCCGAAGGTTGCGGGTTCAAGCCCCGCTAGAACCACCAATATCTTAATATGACTTGTCCACTTTTCATTCCAAAACATTGAAATTTTCAATAGTCATGCCTGCGCGTCTGACATACATCAAACCCAACTCTTCTTTTTAAGTTAAGTAGTCTCGAATAAACACTCTTATTAAGACCGTATAACTATACCATCAATTTAGCGCTCGGCCTCTAAAACACGACTCTGATGGATCTTTCTGATGAACTTCTCAGCTTTTTGGTCAATACCCGACACAGCAACCCAATTGTGACGTTCGTCCTCATCGCTCGGCCACGACTTATTGAAACTCAAGCCCTCATCAAGAGTGGGATCAGTAGGGTTAAAACAATCTCTTTTACTACCATTTTTGCTTTTGAATAGGCTGCAGATTTAAAATCAAAAGCCAGGCTTCTTCTGTCTGTTGTTGCCTGACATGGCCTTGTTGTGTATTTTGGCTTGTAGTTGTCGAGGAATGGTTAGTTTTTATAGTTGAAAAAAAGGGCATGGTTTTGAGCTGTGTACAAACTATATTCATACTGTCGGGATACTTTTTCTCTCCTCCACTTATGAGAACCGACCAGAAAGGAATGCTCTGTTGACTTGAAATTCCAACTTATCTTACTGTCAGTTTCATTCGTTGTTTGTCTTTTAACTAACGTCATGTTTCAATTTATAAATAGAAAATCCTTCTTAGAATCATATTCTAATTTGAATTTAGCATGGAAGACACTCTTATAAGTTAGGGCAATGCTCAATGATAGGGTTGAACTTCCAATTTACTTTTATTCTTCTTGAACAAGTTTAATTCTTATTAGTTTTATAAGGGGATCAGAGTGTCGACCCTAAACCGCCTCTACCCTCTAGTTCTACCTGTAAGCCGCAATAGATGTAACGCCCTAATCTTAACTGAGTTCTTATTGCATACTCTACTAGGAAAAAAATATCTATCGATCGTCTTTAACGCGTAGAGCTTGTCTACCCATTAACACATATTTATTACGAAGATATTCCTACCAACCCTTAATGCATGAAATTCATAAGGTTAAATCATACACACAATCAAACAAGTTTAACAAGAAGATAACATTCATCAATCACTCAAAAAACAAATTAAAATAACCCTTCCTCCATCATCCCACAATGGAAGACAATAAATTAGGTATGCTTCTCAATTCTCTTGTTTTAAGGGCAATTTCGTAATTTTATAATATAAAGTGTCATAATATTTCACCTCGTTCATTCTAGGTCCTAATCACATGTATCCTAACCACCTAACTGTTGAGATATGATTCAAAGTATTCAATGAAGATATGATTTAAAGTAGTTGAGATATGATTCAAATATTCAAACTACCAAGATTTGAGGAGATTGTGAGTAAATTTGAATTTATCTAGATTTCCATATTTTACTATTTTTAGTCTAGTGTATAAGCCTATAAATACTCGAATTGGGTAACCTTTTTAAACATTGAGTCAGAAAAGAATAACAAGGCACTTCAGCTTTCATCTATTTTATCTATTCCTATCTCTTTCGCTATCCCTTTTCCAACAAATTTGGTATCAGAGCCCATCTCTTTCACTATCCCTTTTCCAACAAATTTGGTATCAGAGCCAAGTTCCTTCGACACGAGGGTGAGTGATTATTTTCTTTCACAAAACAAAAATGGCAGTAGCTGGTTTTTCTTCCTCTGCACCGTTGTTACCAATCTTTAATGGTGAGAAATATGACTGGTGGAGCATCAAGATGAAGACCTTGCTCAGATCGCAGGAGCTATGGGACTTGGTGGAGCACGGGTTCGTTGATGTATTTGAACCCACAATAGAAGAAAAAGAGAGACTAAGAGA
>NC_036643.1:8868546-8919629 GCF_002806865.2 Cucurbita pepo subsp. pepo
TAGATGTTTCTAACATGGAGGATTTTGCTCTTACTGCTAACACGAAAGATGACTCAACATTATGGCATCTCATATATGGACATCTTCATATGAATGACCTGAAAATACTCAGGGATAAATGTATGGTTTTCGGATTACCAAGAATTGACTCAACTAATTTATGTGAAGGATGCATTTATGGCAAGCAGACTAGGAAGTCCTTTCCTGTTGGAAAAGATAAAAGAGCTCCACATTGTCTAGAACTANGAAAAAGATAAAAGAGCTTCACATTGTCTAGAACTAATTCATGCTGATTTNGATAAAAGAGCTCCACATTGTCTAGAACTAATTCATGTTGATTTATGTGGGCCAATGCAAAGGAAGTCCTTGGGTGGGAGTATATACTTTTTACTATTCATTGATGATTATAGTTGCATGAGTTGGGTTTACTTCCTACAACATAAGTCAGAAACTTTTCAGAAGTTTCAGATTTTTAAAGCTATGGTGGAGAACCAAAGTGGCTGTCACATTAAAGTTCTTCGCACAGACAGAGGTGACGAGTTCATATCTAAAGAATTCAATCTTTTTTGTGAAGAAGAGGGCATCCAAAGGGAGTTAACAGCTCCTTACACTCCAGAACAAAATGGAATCACTGAACGAAAAAATCGAACTATTGTGGAGATGGCAAGAAGTATGTAACAAGCAAGGAGACTTCTAAACCAATTTTGGGCAGAAGCTGTAGCAACATCTGTTTATCTATTAAATCTCTCACCAACAAAGGCTGTTATGAATCGAACTCCTTATGAAGCATGACATGGAAGAAAACCAACTGTAAGTAATTTACGAATCTTTGGTTGTGTTGCTTATGCTTTGAAACATTCTCAAATTCGTCAAAAGCTTGATGAAAAATCTGAAAAATGCATTTTCATTGGCTATTGTACTCAATCAAAGGCATATAAATTATACAACCCCTTAGTGAAAAGATTTTAGTTAGAAGGGATGTAATATTTAATGAGAATGTGAGTTGGGATTGGAGTAAAGAACAGAAGCAGCAAAAGATTACACCTGAAGTTTCCCCAAATGAAGAGACAAGGGTCAACTCCAGTGCATCCACTGCAACACAAAATGTGTCAAATTCATCATTTCAGCATCACTGAACAACAATTCTTCTCTTAAAGAACTTTCGGATGAGACACCTCCAAGAAAGTATAAATCTTTAGCTGACATATATGCATCATGTCAATTTGCTCTTACTATTTCAGACCTATGAATTATGAAGAAGCAACTGAAAAAGAAGACTGGAAGAAAGCCATGGCAGTAGAGATGCAGTCCGTTAAGAAAAATGAAACATGGGATATGGTTGACTTTCCAAACGAAAAGTTCTATGGAGATTTACATGAGACGTGCAACCCATTGCGGTGGCCTGTTTATCAATTTGATGGAGATTTACAAGAAGAGGTTTATGTAACACTGCCAGATGGATTCATAAAGAAATACAAAGAAGCAAAGGTATACAAGCTGAGACAGACATTGTACGGGTTGAAGCAGACATACTTATGAAGGCCTTGTCAAAAGAAAAACTATGTACTTGACATCTGCAACTTTGAATCAAGGAGGAGTGTTGAGATATGATTCAAAGTATTCAAAAAGAAGATGTGATTTAAAGTAGTTGAGATATGATTCAAATATTCAAACTACCAAGATTTTAGGAGATTGGTAGTAGATTTGAATTTATCTAGATTTCCATATTTTACTATTAACTAGATTTCCATATTGCCTAGGAATATTAGAATTATGTAGATTTCCATATTTTACTGTTTCTGGTCCAGTGTATAAGCCTATGAATACTAGAATTGTGTAATTCTTTTCAACATTGAGAATAACAATGCATTGCAGCTTTCATCTATTTTATCTATTCTTATCTCTTTCACTATCCCTTTTTCTCAACACTAACGCTCATTATTCTTACATGTTAAAATGTCCTAGCAATCCCTACAAGTATTACTTGCCTAAGTTCTAGGTGGTTACTTACAAGGATGACTGCATGCCTTCCTGAACTAGCTTTTTCGCGTGTTTGGAGCTTTAAAATTTTGGAATCTCTCTCTCACGTGCTATCACTGGCGCATTCGACCCCTTTGTCAAAATTTACAGATTTCCAAACAAATTTTCGATTCTTTTCTATTTTCTTTATATTTTCATAACTCTCTCTACACAACTCGAATTAACTTAGTTTCTTCAAGAAAATTGTAGGCTTTTAATCCACCTTTACTAAGGCATTTTTCTCATAATTTTTAGTCAATCACCGCAAGAAATAATCGAGTCCACATATTGTCAAAAACTAAAACTTACAAAAAAAAAACAAATTTAGTTTCTTCATGTTCATCAGAATTCAACACTCTGTCCAAATCAACTCTAATTTCCTTCCTAAAACACATGAAAAATCTCCCCCATATCAACATACTAAATTTCATAATCTAATTCTAAGAAAAACTCTCGAATTTAAAGAAAACTCGGAATTAAGAACCCAAAAATCATATATTCCGTTCTTTCTCGACTCTTGACGGAATTGAGTTATTCAAAAGTCCAAAATGGTTGCCCTCAACCTATTGAGCAAGTCTTGTGAAGAAGCTCCAACAAAACTACGACTCCAAATGGATGTGCGAAGCAGATTTCGACTTTCCCTCTCCAACTCTTCTTAAGAATTCTAAACCCCCATCTCCTTTTTCTCTCTTTTTTCTTTTCTTTCTTTCTTTTCCTTCATCATTCGCCATCTAATTAGGACCCTTAATAAAGAATGGATGGTAAAATTACCAATTTACCTCTCAAGATTGACTTCGACAATTTTTTTCAATTACTTTTATATTTTTCTTGAAATTTATGATAATTTTCTAAGCATTTTTCTCCTGCCTCAAGTAGAAATTCCATCTCTAAAATCATCACTAAAATCATAAAAGTCTGAACTAACGATTTAAATTTCTTGTTGAGACTCCTGTGTTACCGATCACATGACCTTTATGGTCTATTATAGGGAGTAGTCTAGGGCCACGATGGAACAAGAAGAGAGTACATTACCTTAGCCAAGAATCAAGAACCTCCTAAGACCTCACACGGTACAACATGTTTATGATTCAAACTATGAAGCTTGGAATGCATGAAGCCTTAAGCGTACGTATTCAGACTGTATCATTAGGCAAGCCCTTGAGGCAGGATTAGACTACATCGCTTGGAACGTAAGATGCATTTGATATATGTTTTCAAACTATGACGCTTGGAACGCATGAAGCCTTGGGCATAGGTTTTTAGACCGTATCGAAGGGCAAGCCCTAAGATGCGGGTTCATACTATGTCGCTTGGAACACATGTAGCATTGGACGTAGGTTAAGATTGTGTCGCTTGAAACGCATGAAGTCTTGGGCACATATTGTCAGGTGCATGGCTAGTACCGTAAATCCTAGGGGGAGTGTCTTGGAGAAAGAACCGAGAAAAGAACAAGAACCTAGAAAGTACAATGAGCAAGACAAACATCAAGGACTAGAACATGGATCAAGATCCAAGTGCTAAGGACAAGAACCAAGGTTTCAAAATCCAAGGACCAAGCAACTCAAGACAGACCATGATAAGAACTCCAAGTCAAGAACAAGAACTAGAGGGCCTAAGTACATAAAAAAAAGAACGAGAACAAGACAAGAAAGAGTGTGGTACCCTAGCATATCAAGGACACGATTAAGAGCCTACAAGTAGGCAACTTACTGAGTCTTTGTACTCATTCCTGATTCTCCATTTTTTCAAGTAATAAGGAGCTGGTCGATGTTGGGAGCGAACTCTGGAGCAGTTGCCATAGACAAGTCTCGCCCGTCGTCCTTCAACCTTTTTTGCCTAGTGGGTTCATGCGCGATGCCGTGAGTCGTGTGTAGAGAAGTACTATGCATCCAACCCTATCTAGAAAAGAAAGTAAAGCCTCCGGAGTAGTCTTGAAAGGTATGTGATTATATTTCTTGACCTTTACCGTGGGATCACTTGTTAAGTATTTTTAAATACATGTTTGAAATTTTTAAAGGTAAAGACAAAGACCCCATGTACATGTACATCAATTGAGGAGCCCATTAAATGTAGTTACCATACTTCGGTTTCCGTATTTAAGTCATAGTATTTATGTTAGGTTAGGTCAATAACATTTTTTTAAAATTTATAAACATTGAAGTGATGGTGTTAATATAACACATGCGGAAGCAATTTGGATCTTAGGCACTTTTAGAACATCAATTATAGTAAATAACTAGCATGTTCATAAGTATTAAAACTTAATGAGTTTAGATACTAACCTTTTGTAGTTCAAACTCCTTTTTCCTCACGAACCGGTTTCGAACCACCACTAGTGTCTTCTCCACTATCCTCCGGCCTTAGAACGGGATTGTGGAATCCGGTGAGTGACTAAACTTGGGAGGGATTTTGTATATATGAAGAGAGTGTTTGTGAGGGGTTTTTCTCAAGGTTTTTCACCAAGAAGAAGAAGACCTTCCATGTACCATGATCACTCTATTTAAAGAGTCATGTTTGCATGTTCATGCAAATTTGAGATCACCAAATTTTGACACTTAAAATTCCACTCAAATGTTTGGGATTATGTGGCAAGCATGCATGTTTGAGTTAACCAAATTTTGACACTCAAAATTCCACTCAAACTTGTGGGGTTTATTTGGCAAGCATGCAAGTTTGGTTAAACCAAATTTTGACACCTCAAAATTCCACTAACATGGATTTTTCCATTAAATGAAGTCAACATTTTGACTTTCTTCATTTTAATTCAACAATTAATTTGAATAATGAATTTCAAATTAAAGTAACATTAAATGATTAATTAAACTATTTAATTAATATTTAATATTAATTCAAATGCCAATCCCAATCAATTCCGACACATAATTGATTAAGATATTTAAATCTTATTTAAATATCTCAGATTCTCTCTTTTTGTTTAATTCGTAAATAAAACAAAAATGCGGTTAAATATATCGTATATATGTAGCGCATATTCCCTAATTTGAATTCGAACACTTCGAACTCACTCGTCACACTGTTCTATGGTTTAGTCCGATATGAGCTAGCAGAGGGACCTAATGGACCTATAGATCATGGGCTCCAACGATTCAAGATTAACCGATTAAACTCATTAACCTGGTTAACCAACATTCGTTAACTACTAGGACACTCCACTATAGCCTAGTAGTTGCACTCCCCTCACTATAGATATATTTCTGTCCATTTGATATAACCATGATTAGTAAGTCGATCCTTCACAGGTTGTTCGTAACTAGAGCTGGGTCAATTTACCGTTTTACCCCTAAAGTTACTTCTTGTTCCTTATGTCTCACTGATCCTCTAATGAACAATTGGTTTGTGGTCCAACCAGTAAACCGAATCCCTCTCAGGCCAATGAGAGGGTGGGGCCCCTTGTTCAAGACCTGGAGTCAGTGCTTAAGGGAACTACCTTTCTTCTATCCCTAAAAGTGGGTAGGAGTGAATTCCATCTTGCACCCCACGTCCCCAGCCATTCACCCAGTCTTACCCCTGAAATGGGAGGCCTATTGAGTCGGCGAACTAGAGCCACTCTCACCCATGCAAATCTAAGGATAATTCCGAATAAACAGGAGTTCATGGTTAGCTCAGGATTAAAACCGAGTTACCTAGGTTATCGAATGAAAAGAAAATCAGTCTCAACAGTAAACGACATTATAAAGTGAGAGTGGTTTTCTTCATGGTCCGATCTTATGCAATACTCATTGCATAGGACGCCCCCACTCACATGTCTCCACATGTACAATTTAGTGATCACATTGTTTATATCATATACAAAAGTGGGCCGCATCCATAGTGTCCCCAGAATAAGGTACTCAGCCTTATCCTTATACTATAGATCATTTTGACTATATACTTGAACTTGATTCACTCTTATGTCTCTACATATAGTTCAAGTAATCATATTATAGCCAGAGTGTTCTTAGTTTATTGAATTTAGATTAATAATCGTAAAATCACTTTATTCAATAACAATCTTTACTGAATAAACAACAATAATAATTTTATTGAAAATAGAATATGTTTTTGTTTACAAACTATGAGTTTTAGGACATAAAACCCAACCTGAAGTCCATTAATTTTAACAATTACATACGCTTAAGCATTAACATTGAATTAATAAAAAATGTTAAAACATTTTGATCTAAGTTGAAAATTACAAAAACATTAGAGCCTAAAATTCTTCACCCAATATCGCTGCGACAAATTTTATCATGCGGACATTTCCCTCCTCGAGTTCTACCTCGAGTACGTACTCTCATAGCAACGTCCTACCTACTCTGGCCTCACCGTCTTTTTTACCCAACACCAAGAACATGTCACCCTTCAACTTCACTGTTCTAGTTAGTATATATATTCTATGTTAAGAATAACGATTCTCTACAATGGTATGATATTGTCCACTTTGAGCATAAGCTCTCATTGCTTTGATTTGAGCTTCTTCAAAAGACTTCATAACAATGGAGATGTATTCAAGCGGGGTTATTCACTATATAGACATTTCACAAGATCATTCCTTAAATTAGGCATCGTGTGACTCCGTCCCCACCATTCTCAACATTCTTGTTCTTTTTCATTTTTCTTTCTTGATTTGTTCTTTCATAATCTTGCTTCTTTGGGGATCATTCTTGCATGTCGATATCACTTTTCTAGGCCATGAGAACCCCAACCTTGATTCGGTGTTCTTGCGGGCATTATACGAACCTTCAAGAGTGAATGTAGGCGAAATTGATTACAGCTCGTTCATCTCAATTGATTTGAAGTTGGAATGAATATAGTGGTAATATATAATAACTTAACCTTTTTTCTCTCATTCTAATGGTAGGTTATTTAAGATCTACATCGGTTGAGGAGGAGAACAAAATATTTTTTATAAAGGTGCGGAAACCTATCCATAGTAGATGCATTTTAAAAACCTTGAGGGTAATCCCGAAAGGGAAAACCCAAAGAGGACAATATTTCTAATAGTGGGATTGGGCCGTTAAAAATGGTATCAGAGCTACACACTAGGCAATGTGCTAGCGAGGAGGCTGAGCTCCGAAGGGGGTGAATGCGATGCGGTGTGCCAGTAAGGACGTTGGGCCTCGAAGAGAGNAGTAGTGGGATTGGGCTGTTAAAAATGGTATCAGAGCTACACACTAGGCAATGTGCTAGCGAGGAGGCTGAGCTCCGAAGGGGGTGAACGCGATGCGGTGTGCCAGTAAGGACGTTGGGCCTCGAAGAGAGGTGGATTGAGGAGTCCCACATCGATTGGAGAAGGGAACGAATGTCAGCAAGGACACTGAGCCTCGAAGAGGGGTAGAACGTAAGATCCCATTTCGATTGGGGAGGAGAAGGGAACATTCTTTATAAGGGTGTGAATTCCTAGCATACGTGTTTTAAAAACCTTGAAACGAAATCTAAAAAAGGAAAGTTCAAAGAAGACAATATCTACTCGCGATAGAGCAACTATCGCGAACTATTTTTGTTATTGACCCTAATGCGATCACAAATAAAACTCATTGCAGCAATTGTTCTTACTAGAAGAGTACGATTGTAATCTTTTTAAGTACAACATATTTAATTTTTCAAACTATTCGATTCCTGAGGCATTGTTGACTGATCTTTTGGAATTTTTATATTTTAAATTTTTTTCATTTTGTTGATTTCATTAGATATTTTAATTGAAATCAATAACAATATTTTTTAAATTTTAAATTCAACATTAAAACTTTTAACATGCAAAATAAATTTGAGTCCTATTTAATAAATATTTTTATTTAATTTTTTTATTAAACTTAAAAATACTATGATAATCATAAATCCACCCTTGAATTTATGACAATCAAACCTTTGAATTGTGTGGATTATATTATAGTTAATTGAATCCATAATTTAGTTTCTAAAAAATTAGAACATTAACAATTAACCTTGAAAAACATTATTTCAATTCAATAACTTAAGGCCGTTAGGGTAAGCTAATTTCCAACTTCTTTGTTTTTAAGTACATTTATCATAATCAAATAATAATAATAATAATAAATATCGAAACTCATTTATGTGTACGAGAAGTTTTTATTAGAGGCCATTAGCTTATGACCCAAGTGACCTCTAAAATGCATGAAATTTGATATGAAGCTTTATGTCATGGGTTAGAAGAATTCTGCATAGTTTCGAGGCCATTGGGGTAGGTTGAGAACTTAAAACTAATATTTAAGGTGATAAATTACCAATATACCTCTATCAAAATTCTAAAATGTTTCCAAGACACTAAAGAACTCTAAATGTTATGGAACTTTATATGAGACTCATTTATAACGTTACAGATAAGTATACAAGATTACAGTGGATTAAAACATCTTTGGGGTATGAACCAAGAAGAAAAGAATGAAACTAACCTTCTTAAAGAACTTTTATAAGAAATCAAGATTTTATAAATAACCGTGACAAGATGGTTGCTCATGAAAGGTTTATGCATATAAATAAATATTTATGTTTCATATAGATTAGGACTTGCATAGTAAGAATTTTGTCAGGTGGTGCAATTGGTACCGAGAAGTATGAAAGTTTGAAAGAGTGTAATGATGGTGTTTTACAATTGAGGTGTCAATAAGTGAGAGCCATGTGACAAATGCTTGATGTGGATTATGATGAATCGAGGTTGGTAGGATTATTGTAACCTTTGAGCATTTCATATTTTGGAAATTGCATTGATGGATTATGATGAATCAAGGTCGGTAGGATTATTGTAACCTTTGAGCATTTCATATTTTGGAAATTGCATTGATGGATTATGATGAATCAAGGTCGGTAGGATTATTGTAACCTTTGAGCATTTCATATTTTGGAAATTGCATTGATGGATTATGATGAATCAAGGTCGGTAGGATTATTGTAACCTTTGAGCATTTCATATTTTGGAAATTGCATTGATGGATTATGATGAATCAAGGTCGGTAGGATTATTGTAACCTTTGAGCATTTCATATTTTGGAAATTGCATTGATGGATTATGATGAATCAAGGTCGGTAGGATTATTGTAACCTTTGAGCATTTCATATTTTGGAAATAGAAAAAAAATATAACGATGGGACTTCTTCGTGGGTCTAGCAAGAAGTCTGGAAAGATAGACAACGATATGGACGATCCTTGTTAGATTTAACAAGTTCGAATACTCTTTGCCAAAAAAAGGATACATAAACTAAACTATTAAGCACAATTATATATGATATTGTCAGGGTGCGTTGAGTGTGTCAATAAAGTCAAATCAGAACTCACACTACACATCTAATTTCTAGTGCAATCTTCAGAAAGTGTTGAGATTCTGATGAAATAATAGAGTCAAATGTTCCAGAGCTCAAAATCTTTCTCCGAACACAAGAAAATTCAAAGATGTTCAAGCGTCTTCTCTTGACTAAAAGGTTAAAGTTTCACTATTGAAGATTAAATATGAGAAGTTGCCATAGATGTTTATACACTTTGATCACAGATGTTTTGTTTACAATTTTTAAATATGAGAAGTTGCCATAGATGTTTATACACTTTGATCACAGATGTTTTGTTTACAATTTTTAAGTTCATAGCAAGGTTTAGAGCGAATTGTTTTGAATTATTTTCTATAATATTAGCCATGATATGCATATAGTAATGACCTTTTTTTTAAAATAAAAAGTTGGATCGTTACAGTTGTATCAAAGCTCTAGACTTATAATTCTGTAGACTAGGTTACACGTAGACGTAGAATGTTTTCATGGCCAGCAGCACATGCTTCGTCACCATCAATTATGACATATGAAAGATTATAAACGATGGTACTATGTTATGTTATGATTTACTATTCATGAAATGTCAACAATAGTATTGAATATTCATAATATGTTTAGAATTAGCAAAGTTTGTAATGTGATTGTGGAGATGTAGTCTTATAAAAAACGTTTAGTAGCTACTAAACACTAGTATGCATAAAAAAAATGATGTAGTATTGTGACCATAGAGAGGAAAAATAATTGTTGAGATCTATATCATAAAGTCTCGTAATTAATTATTTAATTTTTAATAATAATTTTAAATTATTTTATTTACAATTTATTATTATCCCTTGTTTTAACGTTCAAGGTTAGTAGTGCAATCTTGTAATGTCGAGTATTAAATATAAAAAACACACAAAATGCATATGGTCACCGTACGATCTAACACCACCGGTACAAGACAGCAACGGCGAAATACAGCTCCGCACAACATTTTTCGAGGCCAAAATCTAAGTTGGTTGAGGAGGCAATTTAAGAGACATAGGAGCGGAGCAGGAAAACGCATGAGATTTAGGATTAAGTTGCTAGAGAAGTTGGAGTTTAACCCGCGTCCCTCGTAGAGTAAGAAATCGAGAGCGCCGATCATGGTAACGTTTTGTAGGTTTTTTCTAAAACCTTCTCAACTCATATCTCACTCGAAACTCAACCAAATGTCACGATTCTTGTCCCTATAAGCTCCATTTGACGAGATCTATAAGATTTGTGAAAAAGCCGAACGTGGAGTAAGAAGAAGGTGAGGGAAAGAGGCCGTCGCGCAAGGTGAGAGAGAAGAAGAAGAACAACAACAAGGGTATTCTAAAAAGAAAAGAAAAATAACAATAAGAAAGAAAAGAGAAAGGAAGAAGAAAAGGAAAGGAAACTTCTCGAGAAATAAATAAATAAATAGTTGGGGGAGAAGAAGGGGGCCCAACCCACGGGCCCGAGCCAACAAGGGCTGTCTGACCCAGGGGCAGCCCAATTTGGGTGGTCCGACCCAGTCTGGTATAATTGGGCCTGTTTTGCCCCTTTTCAACTCCGATTTTGATGTAAGTAGCACTTCAAAACGTTGGATTTAGCTATACTCGTAGTATGCATGAGAAGCATGTCTTAGAAATTTGAGCATGAAAAGAGTTGATTTGATGTATTTAAGAGCATGTTCAACGTTATGATGCACGCTTATCGAGGAATAAATTGTTGAGCTATGATGTGACCGAATTGAGAGCATGCCTTTAATATGATATAAAATATGTTATAGGAATTTGATTATACACGTTTGAGCATAGAATGAGTTGAGATGACACGTACGCGTATGCATTGTCCTATGATTGAAGATTATGACTAAGTTTCCATGTTTAGATCATTATGTTATGTCTCTGTTACATATATTGTGATATTAGCGGTTATACGGAGATGATTAGGGGTTCGCCAACTACCCCTAACTGTAAACCTAGCTCGATTATCAGAGGTTCGAATAACTATAGAACTAGTCATTTTATTGTTGATGGTGCCTTGTAGGGACTTATATGGAGTTTGCTAGTTAATTTTCTATCAGTGAACCTGTCACTAGTGACATAGGTTCATATTGGTACATTAGAGTTTATCGAGATTTATTGTTCATGCATGTGAGTTAGCGGTTATACATGGACGATTAGGGGTTCGCCAACTAACCCCTAATTGTAAACCTGACTCGATTGTCATTGGTCCGAATAACTATAAAACTGACTTATTTTATTATAGATAGTACTTTGTAGAGGGACTTATAGGAAGTTTGCTCGATAGTTTCTTTTAAGTGAACCTATCACGAGTGGCGGGGGTCCACAATAGTACACTAGAGAGTTGGTCGATTTAGAATGCATGAACCTTGAGCACTGAGGCAGCCCTTCGAGGACTTTGAGATATGATGATGATGATAAGAGACTAACAGAAATGACTAACCTGGAGACCTAGAAAACTTAAGGATATTCCGAGGGTTGGAGGTCTAGATAGGACCAAGAACCAAGAGAAAATAGAATGAGAAAATCTAGTGTGTAGCCTTGGAAGAGTCTATATGGAGAATAAATCCCTAAAAGAGAATAAGATACGAACGTATGAACAAGATCAATAAGACTTAATAACGAAATATGAATTACCAGTAAGCTGCTTACGGAGTATATTTTATATACTCATTCCTGCTACTTCAACTTTATTTTTAGGTGGGTTCGACATAGCGGTCGAGGCAAAGGCACACGTGGACTTTTGGCTATACAAAGTCTCATCACATTTAATTCTGGAGTTCCTTTGCACTTACCTTTAAATTCTTTATTTCATGTATTTTAAATAGTTTGATCTCGTAGCGGTGTATTTTAGTGATCTCTTCTTATTTCTTTATAAAAGTAAAATTTTCATTACTAATTTAATCAAATTTCAAAGTGTATGCATGTGTTTAAATTTTTTAAATTTCACTCCTTTTTCTTATTTCTACGTCATTGAGCAACGGTCTGTGGCTCAAGTCCCTCGAAAAGCAGATTGTTAAAAATCGTGAATAGTATGTGGTAAAAGTACAAGAGATTCATGTTGAGTTAATAAGGTTTTAGTATATAAATAGGGTCATGTGTCTTATTCTGATAACACTACGTGGGTATGATCTTTATTTCTAAATCCGTTAACTGAGGAGATTAATATTTCACAAGATTATTACTTGTAACTCGATCTTAATCCTAAGTGAGTTATGAACTCTTAGTTGTGAGCATTCGAAAGCTATGCAGCTTAGGTCAGAGAGCTATTCAGTCACAGAGAAAGTCGTCCCGAGGTGTCAGTCTAGTATGTGTATTTTTGTTCTTTCATATTTTTGTTTGAAATTGTGTCAAAATCTCCTTCCTTGTTTGTAATAAATTCATAGAACATTATCTTGTAATTGAATTTCATTTTGTCTTAATTGTGGTTGTTAGCTACAAATTTCTCAAAATTTACCATGGTTTATTTTTATTTATTTTATTTACTTTTGTCTTGTTTTTTTTCATGACCCATATTCAAAACTTAAAAAACTTAAAAAAATCAGGTCGCGACATGAATAATGGGTCTCCACCCTCTCATCAGTTTGAGAGGAACTTTATTTACGAGTGAATCATAAACAAATTATTCATTAGGGAATCAATAATACCTAAGGTGTAAGATATAATTATAGGGATAAAAAAAACTTTTGATCTAACTATAGTTAAGAACAACTCGTGAATGATCAACTTATTTGGAATGATTATAACAATAAACAAAACTTGGGATATTTTATGACATTTATATATGATTTAAATAAGATATTATATCTTACTCCAATCTCCCGCCCCTGTAAATAGGTCTAGTGGGTTGAGACAAATTATTCTACACTCTCTTGTGGAAAAGACTCCCATTGTTCAATCCCTTTGAGAATTTTCTTTTGTGAGTCTCTCACAAATCTTGACCTTGTATTAGACTCATAGGGAGAAAGACTATGGTGAAGATGCAACTTCGAAAGAGTTGGAACAAGTAGATTAAAAACCCGCTAGAACTTTCTCCATATTTCTTCAAGGTAGGTTTGCTTATCAACCTTAGCGTGGTTACACTTATTGAATATTTTTAAATACTCGTCCTACGATTAACAATTTTCTAGGAAAAAACAAATTTCTCATGTATGTAATGACGACTTTTACTGAGGAGGCCAAAAAACGAAGTTCTAGATAATTATTTTTCTACATTTTAGTTATGTTTTTCATTGATACCGTAGTATAGTAATGTTTTCAATTAAGATATGTATACAGTAACGGTTTTATTTTTAAAAGGGAAAGTAAGGTCGTTACAATTGGTACCTGAGAAGAAGGTAGGTGGATTGGATACCCCTTTACATTCATGCAATAGTATCTTCAAAATAATTTAGAGTTTTTGGTTCTAGGGAAACCTAACTGGTTGAAAAAGTAAATATTGAACTCAAATATCATATGAAAACGAATCGAAAACATTCAATGCATAAATATATATATGGATAAATTATTTACGGATCGAGTTTTGTTCCATTGACAGGTAAAGTAACAGTTTATCGCTCAGATTCAAAAACACAGTTTCGGTAGATCCTGTCAATGTAATCTTTAGCTTTTCTATCAAGACCAGGTTCAGAAACCCAACGATGTGTTTTGTCTTCATCGCTCGGCTACACCTTGCTCGATCTTGACATCTCGCTGCAAAAGCCACTGTGGTCGCAATGATTTTCCTTTTTACCTCTCCCGATTTAAAAAGGTTAAAAAATGGAGAAATATGAGTGAGCTTTCTTCGATCGATTGTTGCCTTTCATGGTTAGAAAAAAGGATTAGATGGAAAAATGAATTGGCAAGTGAGTGTTGGTTTAGAGGGGGAGGGATGAAGATGATGCTTTTGTAGTGGAATAAAAAGGCATAGCTAGTTAAAGAACAACTCATGGGAGAACAAAGAATCTATTGATTCAAGCTATGAGAAATCACTATGCAAAGAAACATAAAGGTTAGTGTGTAGGCCAATTATTCAAACACTTTTTATTTCCTCCATTGGTTTTTGAAATTTGTTGACTAAAAGAATCCTTCCAAAGACTTCGAATAATTCTCCCAACTTTTTCTCCCTTCCTATACATATTGTTGGGTAATTCCACTAATCTCATTAGACAAATTTAGTGTGGAAGGGTAATCCATTTGAACTATTAGGCCACGCATCCCTATAGGAGGCTACCGTTGTCTTCTTAAGTTGTGGTGGTCTTCTGGGTCTTTAGAATAGTTTAGCAGTCTTAACATGGATTCACATCTCTAGGTTTTTCGGTTCTTACTCATTGAGTTTTGTTAGATCGGAAGCACTAGGGGTTGCAACCCCTGATCGTCTCTCATGATTCTAATGCACTTGAACTTCTCGAGGCTTTCTATCCTAGGTCATATTCTAGCCGAAATGACATGAACACCCTAGTCTTATTCTATATCTCTACTTACACGCTACATAAATATAACATATTCAATCACCTGGAGTGTAGTCACACATGCTCAACGAGGCAATAATATTGAACAAGTACTCAGAGTGGAGATACACAAATTTTCATCTTATGTACTATCATGATTGTGTATAAAGCAGTACTTAATAGTCCATTACAACATATAATGAATATTTAAGTTATGCCTACAACAAGTGTGATCGTTCTTATACTTATCCGATCATTCTAAGCTTTTGTTGTACTGAATCTATCAACCTACAATTTCGTTTTACTAACATGCATGCATATTCAAGCAATGGCTATAAGCATTACTTGCCTAGAATCTGAGTGCCTCCTTACTTGATTTCTTGTGTGCCTTCTTGAGTTCAGTTACTCGTAAGAAAAGTCTCTAAAATTTCTAAAATTCTTCGAAGGATCTTAATTAAGACAAATTTGATTGGGACAAAAAACTGACAATGGAGGTTGAACGACAAGTAAATATGGACTCACGTGCAACATACGCACCATAGAGACCTACACTTGCTTATCGTGTGCATATATCACGGAATGAAAAGGCAGTCGTGGGTCGCAGAAAACTCGGTCGGGTCGGTTTGTATCCGCTGGTCGCAGTCTCGAGTCATCTACAGAGATACAGACACGGGTTCGGGTCGGGTGCAGGTCTTCAGTTGAGTGAGGATCAGCGTCATGTGTCACCACATGAGGCTATACACATCTCTCTACTACTCGTGTGACACGTGTTCGTTGTGGGTTGAGATGCGCCTCCGCCGCCACCACTGATCGATGCGTGTCTGCGGGTCTTCTCTTTCGTGCATTATTTTTTCATCTAATTGAAATTTTAATTCAAACTAATTTCTTTGCAATTTCATACTTTCTTCAACAAATCTTAAATCGAATTATTTCCTTCATGGAAGTGGTAGGTTTTCATCCATCTATGCTCAAGTCTTTTCCTTATATTTTTTGGACAATCATAAACAAAATATAATACGATTAAACTTCGAAGTTTATACGTTCTTACCAAAACTCGAGACTTCTCGAAATTCTAATTTTTGTCTCAGATTGTTTCTTAAACAAATGGATTGATCTAAGTTTTTAGAATCAATTTGTAACCACTCTAAATTTCTAATAATATAAAGTCGTCACTGTATACTTATTATAATCATTTTATGTAGAAATAATTATTTGAAACCTCATCAAAGACACGGTTATGAATGTACGTATTTGAAAACATCTTTAAAACAACCAACGAAATACTAAATAAAATAAATAAACATGAAAAATAAAACATCCTATTCTAACCTAAAGTGTAACAAAACAAATATAACTATCCTATCCATTTGTCATAGTCTCGACTTCAGATGTCATCCTCAACTATACAGAGATTCCTTACCTTTACCTAAAATAGAAGTAGCACGTGACTTGAGTATTTTAAGAAATACTCAGTAAGTGACCCCACTGATGTTAGATGTAAACACATAAAATCATAAATGGGACCTGTCCTTTCATTATGTATTCCCTTAGGCGACTATCCTAAGAGAGTAATTAGATGTGTATTTACTATTTTATTCATGGCCTACACATGTGAGTAAGGACCCACCAGTCGGTTCGCACACCTCCTGGACCCTTTCCTGGTCGGGCTAGCATTTTCTGGTGCTATGGTCGGACACCCCGTAGAAACACTGACCATCGCAACATTATTATAAACATAATGATTGTTTCTTGCTCCATAATGTATGCGTTCGTACCATCGTAAAAATGAGAGATTCTCCGATGCATGTAAGACACAATAATACATGAGATCCCAATATTTTCGTTCATTAAACATGTAAAGCAACCCCTCTCAGTTTTTCCTTCATATCATATCATTTTATTATAGCTTTCAATGCATATCTAAGGGTTGTACATCATGTCAAAACATCTTATCGTATGTCATTTATATGATACATCATATCATGTCATATGTGTGTCATGTCATAAAACATACGTGTCTCCTAACCTATCATATCATATCATAAAACATGTATTAGTTATACCATAACATATTATCTGCACATCACATCATAACATGTGTCATAACATTATCATATCATAGTCATATTATATTACAATTATAAACATATCGTAGTCATATCACAGTTATAAACATATCGTAGTCATATTATATCATAATCATATTATTTCATAAACATATTGTAGTCATATTATTTCATAAATATATCCTAGTCATATCATTTCACAAACATTTCACATATATCAAGTATATGAAACGTGCAGAATCACGAGGCACGTGTCATCATACAAACATAATTCAAACCATGCCGATAGTAAGACCACTTACTTGATTTACCTAGACCGAAGTTACTACAACTCCTTGATGCTATTTTAACGTCTCTCTCTGAAATTTAATTCTTCCTAAGGAGTCCAACAATCATAAATTAGAATTCTACTATTCGAATTGACTCATCTAATTTTGCATATAAGAATTTAAACTTACTTCTACTCATTTAAACGGTTAAGCCTAATTATGCATAAATAATTTAAACTTACTCTAAATTTTAAATTAACTAAACCGTAGTCATACTAACCTTAAACACTCCTAAAAAGTTGAACTAGAAAGAAAGGTTTCGAGCGTATCAAACCTAAGCTGGATCAGCCAAAATGACGACCTTGAGCCGTCATAAAATATATTATCTGACTGGTTTCCAATCGTTCAAGTGGGATGATAAAATGAAGTGAACTAGAAGGAAAGGGTCTAACTCCGAGGAATGTTTTCGGAGGACTCTTTGTAAAATTCGGGCTTGAACGATGTGGAGAACGAATTTGAGTTTCTCCTCTTTCCTTTTCCTTTTTTTTTTTCCCTTGGTCTAGGAAACACCAAACCCTAAAACCATGTAAAATTAGTTTGCCCCTCGGTTAACTTTCACCCTAATTTTCTAATTTTTTACTTTATTTTTTCTAGGTCTTCCAAACAATTTTGAAATTACGTCTTAAGACCTTTGATAAAATCTCGAAAGTTTTAAAAATAAAGAGAAATTCAAGGAAATTTACATTCCGGTTGAGTTCAGATGTTATAGATCTCATTTTAACATGAAACGATAGTTGCATGTATTTTTATTTATCAACCTAAACCGTTGGGCCATCTGGATAAATTACCCATGTACGGATGACGACTTCCACTTAGGTTAGGAAACAATATTTTATATTTATAAATATATTAAATGCTTAGGTTAGGAAACTTTTTATTTACTTATTTATTTCCCCGATTATACTAAATAGAACTTTATTTTTTCTTTTTCCTTTTTTTGTTTTAGAATTGCATTATTAAAAGATGATTCTATTATTGTACTCTAAAAATCTAGATCTATTCATGTAACAATATCTTCCAAATATTGTAGATTCATTGGTTCCAAGGCAAACCAAAACCTAAAATTATATTATTTTGATGAACTAATATCATACAAGAAGAAATAGAATACATTCAATGCATTAAAAAAAAAACATATAAACATATAGACAAGTTATTTACATATTGAGTTTTGTTCCATTGGCATGTAAAGTAACAGTCTGTCGCTCAGATTCAAAAACACGGTTTCGATAGATCCGGTCAATGTAATCCTTAGCTTTTCTATCAATGCCAGGTTCAGCAACCCAACGATGCGTTTTGTCCTCATCGCTCGGCCACACCTTACCCGATCTTGGCATCTCATCCCAACAACTACTATGGTCGCAGTGATCTTCCTTTCTACTTCTTTTGGATTTGAAAAAGTTGAAAATCGAGAAAGATGAGTGAGCTTTCTTCGATCGATTGTTGCCTCCCATAGTAGAGAAAGTGATTAAATGGAGAAATTAATGGAAAAGTGAGTGTTGGTTTATAGAGGGAGGGATGAAGATGATGCTTTTATAGTGAAATAAAAAGGGCTAAAGGACAACTCTTGGGAGAACAAAGAATCATTGGATTCAAGCTATGAGAATCCACTATGCGAAGAAACATAAAGGTTAGTCTGCAGGCAAATTATTCAAACACTTTTTATATCCTCCATTGCTTTTAGAAAATTGTTGACTAAAAGAATCCTTTCCAAAGACGTTATTGGGTAATTTAACGATCACATGAACATTAAATAAATATCAAAAACAAAATTAAAAGTACTATAATGTTGGTTTTTAATATAGTAGCATGCTTAAATTTATAAATGTAAAATTAAAAGTACTATCTCATGAACACATCTAAATAAGATTTCTGACAACTTTAAGGAAGAAAACAAGTGTTGAAAGTATCCCAAACACGTTTTCTTAATTTATCCGCCATAAACTAGTTGAAGGAAAAGCTCGAAATTGAAATTTATGTCTACATACATATTCATGATGTCTATCCTATCTCAATCAATTTTTGAGAGTTCAATGAACATTTCTTGTGAGGACCTCGAAGGCCAACGAGATATTAGGAACCTCGCGAATTTGGAGAGATCATTTCGGGTAAGTTGTGGAGGTAAAAATGAATTTTCTATTTACGGTCTCTCTCATTTTACATTGATCATTCCATTAGTTTTAGAAGGTTAAGATAAAAAATTTTCATTTGAGAATCATGACGTGAGAAAGTCAGGATCGAGCTACACGAAAGAAGAAATATTTTGTATTTAACTGACTTATAGACCAAAATGTTAGACTTAAAATTAAGGCCACACAGAAATTCATCCGTCCAAAAAATTTTCGAACTTTGCTCAAGAAATTTGGGGTTAAAAAGGTCTAGAATGAGCTAACCAATAAGAAGTGGTTCTATGTAAGCCCTGACGAGGGAAACGAGTTGCAACCAACTTTGAAAATTTATAACTCAAGCAACCGTTTACTAAAAGGTATGAAATTGGTCCATACTCTTTCTTTACAACGTGATCTTTAAGTTTCATGAAGAAATCAAGATTAAAAGACCACTATAGAAAGTTAGGGAAGATGAATTTCATGCGGACGAGCAAAAGGTTTTGAATCTTCTTTCTTTGTCTTGAGGAAGAAGATGATAACTTGGTCGGTTCAATTGAAAAACCTTTGATTTTTTTTAAAATTAAAATTATTCTAGATCAGTTCTTATAAAATTCTTTTTGGTTCGTGAAACTAGACTTCTGATGGATCAACCAAAGAAAACTTGGAGAAATTCAGATACTGAAAACTCAAAAACGGAGGCCCCAAACATTACCTAAAAGGTAAATAGTCAAACTGAAATTTTCTTAAAAAATACATTAGGAATCACTTGGATTTAAAAATGAACCTTAAGTAATAAATTATTATTTAAGAATTAAGTCAAGAATGGTAAGATAAGGACCTAAACTAGATATTTTACTTAAGAAGTAAATAATGTTAAAATAACCTACTAAATAGACTCTCTTACTTATAAAAATTTAAGAGAAAGTTCAATATGAAATATAAACCCTATATATGTATTTTTGTAGTCATTGGATGAGGGTAAGAAGCTAAACCTAGTAACGGTGTAAAATGACCATAATGCACATATAGTAGTTTACTTTCGGTTCATGACCCAAATGACCTCCAAATATTATTAAACTTTATAAAAGCCTTATTTCGTATTGTCTAAGGATTATGTAAAGTTTCAGAGCCATTAAATCATGTTTGGAGCTCGAACCAAGTTTAGATGGTAAATGACTAAAATGTCCCTAATGATTATCTCAAGATTGATGTGTCTTAATAATTCTAAAGGGTTAGAAGTTTGATATGACTTATACTCACTCTAGGCCTTGAATATTATCAAGTATCATGATTAAGCTACCTTGAATTTTATGTAATTAGCCAACTACCCTAAGTCAAGGTAATTAAATAAGTTTTTCATTAAAGATGTACCCAAATCACGATAAATAATAGAGTTTTAGGATGTCCTTGGTTTTCAAGTAATTAGGACGCTATCCTAAATCAAGATGAGCTATAGGTTGGCTCCATACGAAAGTATTCAGGATACTACGTTAAGACGAGGCTTAGGATAGCCCTTGATTTCTAAGTAATCATGATGCTACTCTAAGTTACGGTGAGCTCTAAGTTAGCCCTTAATTTTAAAGTAATCACGACACTACTAAGATAAACTTACGTTAGCCTTCGATTTTCAAGTAATCAATATATTACCTTAATGTCATAAATCAAGTAAATAAGTTTTAGATTAGCCTTTAATTTTCAAGTAATCAATATACTAAAGTATATAAAGTTTAGGTTAACCCCGATCTTCAAATGACACCGTTAAGAGCTTACAAGTAGCTACTTACTGAAACTTTGTACGCACTCTATAGTTTTTCGAGTAATAAAGGAGTGGTTAAGGATTGGAGCGGACTCTAGAGCATGTGCCATAGACAAACCACACTTCAACCTCGAATACCGTTTTTGTTTAAAAATTTTGTGTATCTACTAGTACGCATTTATGTTTGTTTAAAAAATATTTTCTGAACTTATATCATTATACTCTCAAATTTTAATATCTTAAAAAAATAATAGATTCATTGGTTTCGAGCTAACCAAAACTAGTCGTTAATATTTTCGTTCAGAAAGTAAATATTGAAATTAATACAAGTCTTAAAATTAAAGAAATATATTACTTTAATGAACATATATCATACGAAAAAATGAATATAGCCCATGCATAAAAAAACGACATATAGACAAATTATTTACAGATCGAGTTTTGCTCCACTAGCAAGTAAAGTAATAGTTTGTCGCTCAAATTCAAAAACACGATTTCGATAGATCCTGTCAATGTAATCTTTAGCTTTTCTATCAATGCCACGTTCAGCAACCCAACGATGCGTTTTGTCCTTATCGCTCGGCCATACCTTACCCGATCTTGGCATCTCATTCCAATAGCTACTGTGGTCACAATGATCTTCCTTCCTACCTCTTCTAGATTTGAAAAAAAATTAAAGATTGAGAAAGATGAGTGAGTTTTCTTCGATCCGTTGTTACCTCCCATCGGTCGAAAAAGTGATTAAATGAAAAAACGAATTTGAAACGGTGAGCGTCGGTTTAAAGAGAAAGGGATGAGGACGATCTTCTTACAGTGAAAGGACAACTCCTTGGGGAGCAAAGAATCTTGGGATTCAAGCTATAAGAAACATAAAAGTAGTGTGTAGGGTAATTATTCAAACGCTTTTTATTTCCTTCATTGCTTTAAGAAACTTGTTGACTACAAGAATCATTTGCAAAGACTTCGAATAATTCAACTTCACTCTTTCTTCATGAACAGTAAATAAATATAAAAATGAATTAAAAACATTACAATGATAGTTTTTTTTTTTATCTAGTAATACGTTTAAATTTATAAACATAAATTGTTAAGGATCATCACCTCATGATTCTGAAATCAATATTGGTTTGGTTTATGTTAAGAAAATGGAAGGAAAATCTTTTTAAAATATTTTTTTGTCTTTATTTGATTGAAAATAAGTAAATGAAATAGTTTTTGAAAAATAATTTTTTTTTTTTTTTATAGCGAAATTCGTTTTTATAATATAATTTTTTTATTTTTTATTTACAAGTAATAGAAAGAACAATTCTATAACAAAGCCGGTAGTCAAGTCTAAAGGTATTTACACAAGTGTGCCTCGTGAGTTCATGTGCACGTGTGTGAACTTTGCATAGAGAAGTACTATGCATCTAACCCTGCTTAGAAAAGAAAGAGATACCCTGCTTAGAAAAGAAAGAGATACCAAGGATTAGTCATGAAAAGTTAGATTCTATTATGAACAGTGATTACATGTGATTGCATTTTTCGACTACAACAATAGGGTTATTTAGTATTTTTAAATAATCAAACAACATTTACTAGTTTTTTATGTAATGGTAAGGATGATGACATGTTGAAAAGGTTATGGAAACGAAGTCAGGTAGTTAAATTTATGCATTTATGTCATAGTTTATATATTAAGACAGGTGAATATGTGAGTTTCCATATTGGTTGGGAGGGGAATAAAGCACTTTTTATAGAGGTGTGGAAACTTCTTCCCAGCAAACACATTTTAAAAACCTTGAAAGAAAGCCCGAAAGGAAAAACCCAAAGAGGACAATATCTGCTAGAGGTGAGTTTAGTCTGTTACAAATGGTATCAGAGTCAGACACCGAGCAATGTGCTAGCAAGGAGGCTAAGCCCTAAAGGGGGTGGACACGAGGTGGTGTGGCAGCAAGGACGCTGGGCATTGAAGGGGGATAGTAAGATCCCACATCAGTTGAGGAGGAGAATGAAACATTTTGTTTATAAGGGTGTGAAAATCTTCAAGGATAGTCTATGTGCATCCAAACCCTTTGAAAAATGAAATTTGTTCTTGGAGTTAATAGGCAAAGTTTAGGTCCCGTTCAAAATGAAATTATAGTTGCATATGTTTGTGTAACACCTAAGCAAGTTAGGGAACACTCCAAGAAGGAACTCAATAATAGTTTAAGAGACAAAAACAAGTGGTTTCAATGCTCTAACAAAGTATCTTTAGGATATAAGTTAAGTTCAGTAAGATTTAAAGGATTATATTATAATTAAGTCGGAACTAAATTGAACATTTTACTTGGAAAATAAATAACGTTAAAATAAACTACTAAATGAATTCTACTGGTCATGAAATTTTAATCGATGACTTAAAATGATATGTTAAGACTATATATGAAATTTGGTGGTGATTGAACGAGGTGAAGGAACTAAACCAAGTAGTGGTAATAAAAAGTGTTAGAGTCGTTGGGTCATAGTTGGGCTTACCTTTGGTTCATGACAAAAATCACCTCCAAATGTAATGAAACTTCATAGGAGGCCTTCTTTCATAAGGTCTAAACATTGGGTTAAGTGTTAGAGTCATTGGATCATAGTTGGGCTCGAATTAAGTTTAAGTGATAAATGACTAAAATACCTTCGATGATTAACCTCAAGATTTATATAATATCAATTTTTAACTATGTTAACAAGAAGATCACTTATTTAATTGGCCTTAGCCCACGTTCTATCCTATTTGTAACATTGACTTGATTTGTCCCTCAAAATTGGTAATGACCTACCCAAAATTTGTAAGGATCAAAAAATTCATTTTCAAATCAAATTAAAAAAGTTTTTGAAGTGTAAGGGAGAAAGAAAGAGAGGGAGAGTTGTGAGGGTACACTAGTGGAATAGAAATTATGGGGTGAGTGGTTGAAGAAACCACATTTTATTTTATTTTATTTGTCGAGTGTCATTGCATTAGGTAAACCTAATTTTAAGGACACCACTAAGAGTTGACAAGTAGGCTATTTCGTGAGTTTTGATACTCACTCCATGTTTAACATGATTTTTAGGTACCTAAGAAGTTGTTAAGGACGGGAGCGTACAATGGAGCAAGTTCCATAAACAAACCACATCAACCTCGAACAGTGTTTTCGTTTAAAAGTTTTGTGTTTGTTCCATCAAGTCAATCCAAGTGGCGATCTTTGCTCCAGACAAGCACGAAAATCGAGCCCTAAAACTTTATATTTATCAAACATAATAATTGGATCACTGGTCGAATAGTTTTACATACTCATTCTCTGGTTAACCATTTTTTAGATAAAGGCAAGTCACCTATGTATAGATGACGACTTATGTTGAGGTGGTCATCGAACGATGTTTTAGATAGTTTTTTCTCGCAATTTAGTTATATTTTCCATTGGTGAACGGTTAAATTCTAAATCAACCATAGTTTCTCTACAAATAGATCGTTTATCATTATTTAAGCCCATGACATTTTTTAAAATAAATCAATTTCTTGCTTGATCTTGGCATCTGGTCCCAATAGTTAGAAAGGTGGATTGATATCCATTGCCATTACTAATGTGAAAATAAGTTTTTAAAAAATATTTTCATTCTTATATTTCCCCATTTTTTCAAAATAATATTTGCTATTTATAAATATCTTAAATGCTTACTTTTCTCTATGGAATCCCAAAATATAAGCTTTTTCTTTTTCACTTAGAATTGTTAAAAATAATAATAATAATAATAATAATAATAAATGATTAATGCATAAAACATTCTATACACACAGATAAATTATTTACAGATCGAGTTTTGCTCACTAGCAGGTAAAGTAATAGTTTGTCGCTCAGATTCAAAAATACGATTTCGATATATCTTGTCAATGTAATCTTTGGCTTTTCTATCAATGCCAGGTTCAGCAACCCAACGATGCATTTTGTCCTCATCACTCGGCCATACCTTGCTCGATCTTGGCATCTCGTCCCAACAGCCACTGTGGTCGTTGTGATCTTCCTTTCTACCTCTCCTGAATTTGAAAAAGTTAAAGATCGAGAATGATGAGTGAGCTTTCTTCGATCGATTGTTGCCTCCCATCAATAGGGAAAGTGATTAAATGGACAAATGAATTGGAAAGTGAGTGTTGGTTTAAAGAGGAAGGGATGAAGATGATGGTTTTATAGTGAAATAAAAGGGCATCATTCGTTAAAGGACAACTCGTGGAAGAACAAAGAATCTATGGATTCAAGCTATGAGAAACCAATATGCAAAGAAACATAAAGGTTAGTGTTATTCAAACACTATCTCATGAACAATAAATAAGTATTAAAAACAAAATTAAAATCATTAGTGTTAGATTTTAATTTAGTAACATGTTTAAATTTATAAGTATAAAATTGCTATGGATAACCACCCCATTATAATAACTATCTCATGAACACATTCTAAATAAAATTACTCACAACTTTGGTCAAGAATTGGTGAAGAAAACAATTGCTGAAAATATCCCAAACACGTTCTCCCAATTCATCAACCATTAACTAGTTGAAGGAAAAGCTTGAAATTGAAATTTATGTCTACACGTATATTCATTGTGTCTAACCTAATGAACATTTCTTGTGAAGACCTTGAAGGGCAACGAGCTTAAGAATATCACGAGTTTGTAGAAATCATTTCGGGTAGATTTTTGGGGAAAGTTGAATTTTCTATTTAATGTCCCTCTCATTTTAAATTAATCGTCTATTAATTTAATAAGACTGAGATGAATATTTTTCATGATTGAATGGTGGCTTGAGGAAGTCGGGATCATGCTACCCAAAAAAAAGAAACTTTTTGTGTTTAGTTGACCTATAGACAAAAATGTTTGACTCGAAAATTAAGGCTAAACATACAAATTCATCCCTCCAAAATAAATTCTTTAGCCTCAAGGGAGGAATGGAAGAACTTTGTTGAAAAAATTGTGACGGAAAAGGTCTAGAATGAGCTAACCAATAAGAAGTGGTTCTAAGTCCGTTATGGCGAGGGAAACAAGTTTTAGCCATCTTTGAAAATTGGTCCACACTCTTTTCTTACAACATGATCTTTGAGTTTCAAGAAGAAATCAAGGTCAAAAGATTGCAATAGAAAGTTGGGGAAGATGAGTTTCAGACCGAGGAAAAAAGGGTTGTGCATCTTCTTCCTCTGTTTTGAGGAAAAAGATGGTGACGTGGTTGGTTCAATTTTCTTTAAACTAAAATCATTCTACATCAGTTCTTATAAATTCGTTTTAGTGCGTGAAACTTGACTCTAATGGATCAACCAAAAAAAAAAAAAATGGAGGCATTTATGTATTGAAAGCTCGGAACCGAGACTCCGAATATCACTTAAGAGGTAAAAAGTCAATCTAGAATTTTCTTAAGAAATATTGCAGGAATCAATTGTATTTAAATATGAACCTTAAGTTTCGTAATATCTATAGAGTTATGGAATAATTAAGTCAAGAATGGTGAGATAATGACCTAAACTAGATATTTTACTTTGAGAACTAAGTAATGTTAAAATAGTCGGACTCCGCTGCTCATGTTATGTTAATATTATATATATGAATTTTTGTAGTCATTGGATTAGATTAAGAAGCTAAACCAAGTAACGGTGTAAAATGACCATAATGTCCATATGGTAACTTACCTTCGGTTCATGACCGAAATGACCTCCAAATATTATAAAACTTTATAAGAGTCCTTATTTTTTTTTTTTTTGTTGTCTAGAAAATATATAATGCTTCAGAGTCATTAAATCATGTTTGGGGCTCGAACCAAGTTTAAATGTCAAATAACTAAAATGCCCCTAGTGATTAATCCAAGATTTATGTTTTTGAATGATTATAATAGATTAGAAGTTTGATATGACTTGTGCTCACTTTAGGGCCTTGAATATTATCAAGTATCATGATTAAACTATGTTATACCCTTCACGTTCCGCTTAGGGTTATCTCTTGAATTTTATGTAATTAGCCAACTACCTTAAGTCAAGGTAATTAAATAAGTTTTTCGTTAGCCCTTAATTTTCAAGTAATCAAGATTATACCTTAACCAAATCCCTTGTTATTTAAGTAATTAGGATGCTACCCTAAATCAAGATGAACCAAGATACCCCTTAACCTCGAACACCGTTTTTGTTTAAAAGTTTTGTATTTGTTCTTTATTTTGCGTTGAAACTATGTTATATGAACCCATTTTGATATATTTTCCATTTTTTTCAAAATAATATTTGCTATTTATAATAATATTAAATGCTTAGATTAGGCAGTTATTTATTTCCCGTTTTATAATTAACAACACAAGATTGTTTAGTTTTATTTAGAATTGCATTATTTAAATAATGATTCTATCATTATACTCTAAAATTCTAAATAGATTCATTGGTTTCCGGCAAACCAAAACTAGTCGTTAATATTTTCGTTGAGAAAATAAATATCCAAAGCAATACAAATTCTAAAATTATAGAAATATATTATTTTAATGAACTTACATCATACGAAAAATTGAATACGGTCCATGCATAAAAAAACGACATATAGACAAATTATTTACGGATCGAGTTTTCTTCCACTGGCAGATAAAGTAATAGTTTGTCGTTCAGATTCAAAAACACGGTTTCGATATATCCTGTCAATGTAATCCTTGACTTTTCTATCAATGCCAGGTTCAGCAACCCAACGATGCGTTTTGTCTTCATCGCTCGGCCACACCTTGCTCGATCTTGACATCTCGTCCCAACAGCCACTGTGTTCGCAGTGATCTTGCTTTCTACCTCTTCTGGATTTGAAAATGTTAAAGATCGAGAAAGATGAGTGAACTTTTTTCGACCAATTATTTCCTCCCATCGGTAGAGAAAGTGATTAAATGGAGAAATGAATTGGAAAGTGAGTGTTGGTTTAAAGAGGGAGGGATGAAGATGAAGCTTTTATAGTGAATTAAAAGGGCACCAACAAAGAATCTTCGGATTCAAAGCTATGAGAAACATAAAAGTTAGTGTGTAGTCTAATTATTCAAACACTTTTTATTTCCTCCATTGCTTTAAGAAATTTGTTGACCAAAAGAATCCTTTCCACCAAAGACGTTGTTGGGTCATTTAACTATCTCATGAACAATAAATAAATATCAAAAACAAAATAAAAAAACATTATAATGTTCGGTTAAGTATGATAGCTATGATGTTCTTTCTCTCCTACCATGTTAAGAATGTAACCTGATAGCTCTCATGAATTTGGATCACCTCCCACTAGATATATCATTCTTTTAAATTCACATCTCAAAAGTTCTAATTCTTGGTCTATATAGTTATATCGTGTTGAACACGGCAAATCATTAATATTTTTTTTCTCAAAACTTAGTCCACGCGCATAAATCTATTCAAGGAGAACATCAATCTTGATATTCTTAAATATTAAAATTTATTGATGGCGGAATCAGCCAAATCCATTTTCAAAACTTCAAAGGTTTATTTAACACATCCTTATTATATTCATCACTCTAATCAGTCAATCAGTCAGGATATTAAATCATTTATGCGAAGAATGAGTTCTTCAAGTTCGGAGATACATCAAAAGAAATCTATTTCTGAGTTTTGAATCTTTGTGGAAAATTCAATAATTTCTTGAGAAGTCTAAAAAGAAAACCAATCAAAGGCCGGTTTTGCATATTTCTTGGAAATTCAATAATTTCTTGGAAGTATGAGCTTATCAAGATCATCTGGGTTTTACACCTTCTTAGAAAATTCAATTATTTCTTGGAAGTCTAAAAAGCAGACCAATGTGTCCAAATCATAAAAAAAAACGATGTTTTCCCTCACTATTTTCTGAAAGACAAGTCGAGTGTTATTGACCTACACTCGCAAAGACAATTTGAGTGTTATTGACCTCCACTCGTAAAGACAGTTGGATATTATTGACCTACACTCTCCAATTTGAGGGGAGTATTGGAATATATTTTATACAGCGGTTTAAGATTTTATATTTGATATATTTTATCTTATCTTGTTAGTAGAATATTTTCTCTTATTTTTAGGATTTAGTTTGTAGTTTGCATTCTATTTAAAAAAGTTGTGAACATTAATCAAAGACTTTAGATCCTACTGGTACTTTTGATCCCACCTATGTTCGGGGACGTTCCATCTCACTTAAGTTTCTCATTCTTAACGTGGTATCAGAGCATCATTCTTAACAGGTTCGTTCTCAATTTAGTAACTAGTTTAAATTTATAAATACAAAATTGTTAATTAATCACCACCTCATGATTATTGAAGAATCAGATTTTTTATAATGAAATGCGTTATATTATTTACAAACAATAGAAAATAGAATTTCATAATAAAATACATAAAAAGTAGGAAAAGTCGAGGGCAATGTCGTAATTTAATTATTCTTTTGCATTAGGCTTATAATATGTCTAGTTTCATTGCATGTAATAAAATTAATGATTCCAAAAATTGTATGGCATTAATGATTCCAAAAATTGTATGGCATTAATGATTCCAAGTAATTATATATGAACTAATTAGATATTTTATGGATAAAAATATGTAAAATTTTAGAAAAAATGATTTAAGTATTTTAAAATTATGAAATATTTTACTAATGTATTGTTTAGCCTCTTTGGTAGATACCCTCGGGGTACCGTAGATTTTATCCCAATAAATTTTAAGAATTCCCAAGCACATCAAAGTAGTGTGCAGAGTAGAGTAGTTTTTTCGGAGTGTCTTGTAATTCTTTTTTGATTGGTTATAATAAAGAGTGCGAGTGTGTAACGACTCTAGTTTTCTACTAACCTAAAGTCGTTATCGTCATCTTAACCTAAGCTTTTGTGTGAAATTTAACTCTTAAAATATCATCATAAAATCATAATCCATCTTAAAAATATAACATCATCATTAAAAACACCGTCATGGCTTTATGTGTTTAAAAACATAATTCATAAACAATAAAATTAAAAACGATAATAATAAATAATTCAAAAACATGAAATGCATAACGACCTATTCTAACTTAAGTCTAGGAATTTAAGAATGCAACTAGCCTATGCATGTGTTATGGTCTCTGATTGCGATGTCGTCATAAGCTTTATAGGGGTGCCTTGCATTTACCTGCAGGGTCTAAGTATTTCGAAGAATACTCAGTAAGTAACCCCACTATAAAGGCCGTAAAAATGCAAACACATGCAAATGATGCTCTGAGGACCTATCGTTAAAACATCCTAGGGGTGGTCTCAAGTCTAGATTAAATTAGATGTGCAGTACTTCCCTACACACGACCCACACGTGTGAGCATTAATCCCCAGACAGTTCGCATCTCCCTAGACCCATCATAGTCAAGTAGCTATCTGTAGCAATGTCCTGAGGTTAGTAGACTCCTTTGTGTCATGCACGACATGATCACCATCATCATTGTAGCGTACACATTCATACTCATCATCGTAAAAGGAAAAGTATCCTCATGTATATGTACACACAGAAGTGCATGAGGTCTGCATAGTTTATCGTCTTTACAAATATCTTTATGACACAACCCTAATTTCATCCTTGTATTACTATTAGTAATATACATGCATTAGTCTTCATTCTTTCATCATCATTAATATTAACTAAGGTTGTGTCCTATGAATATCATCCCCATAATGCAATATGACCTTCATAACATGCTTCTCATCTTAATATGGAACGTACACCATACTAAGGAAATAACATAATCTAACATCGTCATATTGACATGCATCGTCATCATCATACAACATCATCATAAACATATCATAATCATCGTAAAACATTATCAAACATCATAATATAGCTCATACACGTCATCATATGTCATACATCATAATTAATCATCAAGGCATCATAAGCATAAATCATAAATAACACGTGCTTGTGCCACTAGATACGTGTCGTCATACATCGAATAATTATCTAACTTATCCTATAGTAACGCCACCTATATGTTTGGCCTTAGGCGACGTTTCCCTAATTTCAAGTTTTCTAAGCTTCCGTTCCTCGAAGCTACTCCAGATGTCACTTGGGATCGTTCCTTATTAGGTTGTTGTCTTTCGTTAGTATTTCACAATTATAATTTAAATTCAACTTGAAATTGTGAAATAGAGTATCGTCTTGACCTTAATTACCTTAATGAGGGTCAAAATCGGCTTCAAGAGGGTCAGAACGGTAGAAAATGAGTCAAAATCATTTTACCGAGCCGAATAACCAAAGTAGATGCGATGACGATTATGAATAAGCTGGCCTAGAGTAGGGGTAAAGTCGAGCTGGAGGACCACGCATAGTGTAGAAGCAAGTCGATTAAGCTCGCAGAAAACATGCATGTATGGGCAGCATATATGATTAAACAAGCTTAGATTTTGCATGAGTTGGGTTCGATTTGTGAAGGAAAACTTCACTCAAGGTCCAAGAAAGCCACAAAGTCGAGCTAAATATGTGAATGGTGCTTGAGTTTCTCTTGAGGCTTGTATGAGCATGTCAAGATCATGATACTACATAATTGAAATTGTACAACCATAACACGGTGCATAAAGTATTTCATGTCTTATTGCTATGGAAGTACAATTCATAAGAAGTATGTTAGGTTATTGGCTTGTGACAGTGAAGTAGTTGCACAACAAAGTGATTCCCTTGGTTCCTCAAAGTGATTCCCATAGTCAAGGAACCATGGGAATGACGAGGCAACCTGGAAATATGTAGAGGAAGTGAGGAAGTTCTACCTCAACCTGTTTTAGAAATGAAAAACTTTTAGGGTCGAAAGTTGCTGAGAAACTAAATTTTAGGTTGTGTTGAAAAATGCTTAAAAAACTCTTCAAAACGAGTACAAAATTTGAAAAATAGTGAAAGATCAATGCACTCCCCTATTAATAGGTCTTTAGAACATGAAAGAATGAAGGACAGGGTTTGAAAGTGATGAAAAAAGGAGAAAATTGTTTCTACCTTCATTTTGTCGTTTGGTGTCTGTTTCTGACCCAGGTCTCTTCGTAAAGTTGCTTATAAGTGATAGGAGAAGCATTCTAGATGCTTTGATTGTCCAAAACCGTCAAAACTCAAGAAAGAACGAGAGGTAAAAGTTTCAAATTTTAACCTCTATTTTTCTCTAAATACATGAGATTTCTATCTATATAGGTTCTGAAATTTCTATCTTTTGTGAATGAATCTTGAGGTCAAACGCACTAGTAGTTCGAGCTCAAATTTAACCTCAAGAAAGATAAGAAATTAGTTTCTAGCCAACTTTGAACATGAATATTTCCTTCCAATCTCTATGAGGATAGTTTAAAAAGAAATTTGGATTAGAACTTTTTTAACTTTGGTGAAGAAAAAAATTTGAATTGAGATACATTAAAAAAAGATACAATAATTGGAATAATTTAGGAAAAACATGAAATTCCAATGAATAATCAGTTTTAGAAATTAATTCATAAAAAAAATTATGTAGACACATTCCCTTTGGCTGGAAGGTAGGCATGTGTACTTGAGGAAGCGACATGTGTCAGCCGCCGACTAGTCGCAAAAGAATAGAGATTTGAAGTATGCGCGTGGTGGTCAGAACTCCCATCTGACAAGGGAAGATTCGAAGGGCAAACCCAATCCATGACCCGACCCGACCCGACCCACCTAAAAAAATCAGACGAGTATCAAACCTACAATGTGTGTGACATGTGCAATGTCCTAATCAAATGGCTAGTGGCATGATCAAAGCCGATGATCGTAAGCTATGTCCTCCATCACGATCTCAAATGAAACTATCCATAGAATCGTGTGCCGTGTGAAACGTAGATCATCGCCGTTCTTAATCGAGACTCAAGTTAAGCTCCGTCTCAGAACCTTGTGGGGTTAGGAGTAAAGCATTCCAAGGTTGACGCATCTCATTGGGCGTGAAGAAACATTGGGAACCAAAATATCTTTCTTCGGAGCCATTTCTTGTCCCGTCCCCCCGCCCCGACATAGCGCTTCGCTTTCGGGGATTCAGAAAAATACACTTCTCCCTTCTTCATTGATCTGGGGGAAAAGGAACCATCTACCTGTTGGGAAGCTAGACACTAAGTAAGTGGCTTGATGAGGATAACTAAGCTGACACGCCGGAGTTGGCTGCTGGAACAATTGGGTGGTGAATATGAGCGAAAGATTCCACTTGTGCATGTGTAGGCATTTTACAGCGCGTGTGAGTCTCCTTTTTCACCCGACCTCCGTTTGACTATTTTTACCGCAATTTTGATACGGATCCTAATTAAGCTTGAATAAGGTCCCAAGGGAGAAATTTCAAGAATTTTGAAGCACTAAGTCACTAGAAAACGAGCTTTGGAAGATACACATCATCCATATAAGTAACCATTCACACTCCATTCGAGAAATTGATAATTTACTTATTACTTGGTACTTGTGATAGCGATTAGGAATCAACCCAAGGGAAAACTCTAATACGAAATGATAAGGAATCACTACAAGTGAAGTAAGATTCAGATTACCTTGTTGATCGAATATATCAAGGCAAGAACACTTGTTTAAGTTTCGAATTATTCCACAAACAAGGTCGATCATATGAAGCTTGAATGATTCCAAACATGCAATCTAAACTAAATAGAATTGCAAAGAAACTCAGCACTGGGCCTTGTTACTACATTTTTCAAGTCTCATTTACAAAGACAACGTACATGACTTTATATAGCTTTAAAATTAAAACTCTTAACCTTATACGAGACATTCTAAGAGTTGTAACTTTCATATTTTATAACCATAATTAGCCACTACGTGTATACTTGATAGCCATAATTAACAACTATGTAAATAAGCCTTAAATACATTAAAAAAAAAAACACTATAACTCTGAACTATCATCCCCAAAATATGTAACTATCTAAACTAAATAAAACTTTATTCTTCTTTAATGTGGCATGATTTGCAACACCTTGTGATAATTTAAACGACCTTTTTTTTTACATATTCATTGAAATTTATATTGCATGGTTGATGCCTTAGTTCATATGAGATAGTATATACTTGCACTTATACTTGTGATTATTTGCACTTTTTTCTATATACCTTCATAAGCAATGAGTAGTAGCATGTTTCAAAATGTCCGATGGTAAGTTATTTCAAGTCTTAAATAAACTTCAAACTACTTAAAAGATCTTATATGAAGTATATTTTTAAGGTTATGAATTATTATAATATATTTCAAAGTAATCGGAGAATGTTAAGGACCCAAACAAAGACAGGTGAATGATGACAAACATACCTGTATTATCTTAACAACTATGGAAGGATATGAACAAAGACAGGCATATTTATAAGGATATGAACAACTATGTAAGATTTCAAGGAAATTGGAGTTAGTTTAGATCCAAAACCAAAACGGGGGAGGAAAGGGACCAAAATACACTTATGACCTTGGTGTTTCTAATGCTTTAACAAACTTGAAATGATACGAAATTTTACATGAGACTCATTTATGGTGTTATAGATGACTGTATATGGCTTCAAATTTATTAAAACATGTTTGGGTTTAAGCAAATACTTTGATAAAAAATTATGAAAATAACCATACCGATCATAAACATTTATAATTTTTATGAACTCCAAGTGACATGATAGGTTGTATGACACTAAAAATTTATGATTAAAAATTGTATATGATTATGACCTATTGATTGGAATGAATAGGGCTCGCATGTATCACTCTACTTGTCTTGGTTGGTTGTGCCTTAAGTTTTGTGAAAAAAAAAAACCTTGGAGTTAGAACTAAAGTGAAGAACCAAGTAAGATGGGTTGGTTCTCAAGAAAGTACAACTCAAGTCCTAAGCCACTAAGAATACTAGGTTGTACTCTTATCGATAACTTTAGTCATCCAAGATCAGATGCCCTATACAGATGCCCTATACAGATGCCCTATACATATGAAACTATATTTTTCTCACTCAAAATCAGATGCCCTATACATATAAATGTTTCTTGTAGGACATTGTGTCCACGTTTCTTGCAAGATATACTACCCATGTTTTATTTTGTGGATGTCATGTTCCATGTTCCTGTTTTTTCCGCACCTAGAAAACCTGCCCATGTTTACTTGCAAGTTGTCTGACTTTTTATTTTATTTTTTTATTTATGATGACAAGTTTAGATTCATGATATTCGCCAACTATTTGTCCTTTTTAGGTCTTCTAAGGGGAATAGTTTTTTGGGATTAGGTTTAAAGATTGACTGGGTATCATGACTCATGACCCATAGTTTAGAACCAAGGTCCTCAAGATAAGAAATTATTTTAAGGTTTTGGTCAGATCATAGAGATAGTACCTTAGCATCAATTATAGACACGATTAAAAGCCGATAAATAGGCAGCTTATTGAGTTTTATAATTGTTATTTACATGTTTTTAAGATAAGAATTAGTAGTTGGTCGATTGGGAGTAAATCTAGAGCAGGTGCCATAATGAGCTGATTCTACGAATTAGAGCCTTTTCTATTTTGTGTCGAAATTTGTATAGTAAAAACATAAACTTTACTTGAAATGTTATAAATATATATATATTTTTAATGTTTTTATCTTTTAAATCTTATTAGTTTTAAACTAAAAAAAAATCCTACGTTATATTAGCTAATAATTATTTTACCATTCATCGAGTTATTTGGTAGCTTAAACAATGAAATCCGAACACTCAAACCTATAGCATCTTTAGCTTTTCATAGTTCTTCGTGATATAGCCTACCAATCAAAGCTCTTATCTAGATGTGGTATTATATCACTCAGCTCAATGAAATGCATCTATTCATTAGGATTAGGTGCCAGATCCTAAAATGAATTAGAATTGACAATAATCTTGTTCTTTCTCACGGTCTCAAACATTACCTCAAAACTACAGAGTAGTGAAAATCTTACTCTTTATCGTAATCTAAAAACTAGAACATTGTTTCTCATGGTCTTTGCCAACCTCAAACGTGTTATCAAAACTACAAAAAAAAAAAAATTACAATGACCTTGCTATATATCAAGATCACAAACATGGTCTCATTAAAATAAAATATCAAATTATTACACATCAAAAATAGGAATGGTAGGTATTTGTTTAAAAATATAATTATTAAAATCACTCAAATTAAGGGGGGAGAAATTAAAAATAAAAAATTAAATAATCAAACATTCTATACTTGGAATACTTCGTGATCCACAAAATTTTGAAAGCCTTTTTAAATTTTTGTGGTTTTTTTCTAAATATAGTTTTCTTATCAAACGATATATAGAGCTTCACATCATAAAAATCCAAGCACTCACACCATAATCATTGCTACTCTTCATCATTTGTGAAACGAGTTTGTAACCGGACAACTTAAAGACAATCCATAATGGCCATGGGCAAAGGTTTCAAGCTCTTTCACACCCTTTTCTTAGTGGTTGCTTGGCAATATTTTGTGAAAGTGGGTGCCACTTTTGGCGATGTCACTGGTGTTGCAAAGCTCGATCATCAATTTTCGTTTCGTGCCTTTGGATCACATGTTACACAAGCCCCATCGGTTGCACCAATTGCAAGTAGCACAGAATTCCTAGTGGCTGCACCGTTTGGAAGCATCGCTCAAACTCCAGAGGCTTTAACCCCGGAAGTTGCATCAGTTGGAAGCATCGCTCAAACTCCGGAGGCTTTAACCCTGGAGGTTGCATCAGTTGGAAGCATTGCTCAAACCCCAACCATTACACCAATTGGAAGTAGCACACAAACGTGAGAGTAGCATTGTTGCACATGGAGGCTTCTTTGTCTATTAACATAGCAAAACCTAAGCCAAACTAAATCACTATGGTGTAGCCAAATTCATTATTTCTATTTTTTTTCTTAAATGGAATGATTTTTCTACCCTCTTTCTCATACTTAATTTTCTATTTTAACTAACGGAAGGATATTTTTAATATTTAATGAAACACGGATGAATGTTCTACATCGGCTAATAGGAAGTGAGTATGGATTTATAATCAAGGAATAATCTCTCCATTGGTATGCGGCTCAAAATGGACAATATCATACTATTGTGGAGAGTTGTGTTCATTTCACATCATATGAAACCATACCCAATAAATTTATCGATGCATTAATACAAAATGTCTAACCTTCATAAAATTCAAACAACTCTCTTCTTTTATTTTTAAGATAGACACATCTTAGCTTTGTTATTTTACAAATAGTTAAGGTACAGTATTTTCCAAAGCCCCTATTTTATGTTTAACAATTTTGGACCTATGTTATCATCCATCACTCCAAATACTCTAATGAAATGTGTCATACTGTTCCATCAGATTATATTAATGGTTCAAGTAATGAATGCTCAATTTTCTTTTGGATTCCAATTCCAATAAATACTGAGGTTTCATTAGCCCACATGGTGCTTAAAAGAATACCTATACTAAAAAAAAGATAAACCTGACTAATGAGTTGAGACTTATAATAATTATTCAAGAAAAAAATAAGTGTTTCTTAAAACATTGATAAATGAACATGTTTAGATAGCAATAGAGATTACACCCGAAATTACTAAAGTCCAGGATGCAATGAGAACTTACTAAATACTTTTATACTCACCTAATAGAAAGTTCGTCCTCTGTGTTTTCCTGACCTCCATATTTGGTTTGAAATTGTATATTAAATTTCCATTTATTTTGAATTGTAGTGTTGTTAATTATTATTATTATTTTGAAAACAATATTAGTTATTTATAAATATTTAAAATGTTTAGGTTAGGTAATTATCTTTTTACTTATTTATTCATTTATTTTATAATTATTGTTTAAGTAATTTTCTCTACGGATTTCCAAATTACAAGTTTGTATTTGTTTTATAATTGAATTATTAAAATGATATTTATTGTTATATTCTTGAATTTTAAATAAACTGATTTAATAATGTCTTCAAACTATCTTGGACTTTTAAATTAAGTTATTTCATTGAAATCGATATGGAAAAAAAAAACATATAGGCAAATCATATACATATTGGGCTCGGGTTCTATGGAGAGGTATAGTAACAGTATGTCGTTTAGATCCAAAAACACGTTTTTGATAGATCTTGTCGATGTAATCTTTGGCTTTTCTTTCAATATCAAGTCATACAACTCACTGATAAGTTTTGTCGTCATCGCTTGGTCAAGTCAAACCTAACTTGATCTCGACATTTCATCCCAACAGTCTTTGAATCACCCTTTATGAGGATGTGAAAACATTTCCCTGGCATATTCGTTTTAAAAATCTCGAGTCTTTGAGATCACCCTTTATGAGGATGTGAAAACCTTTCCCTGGCATATTCGTTTTAAAAATCTCGAGGGAAAACCCGAAAGGGAGAGCCCAAATAGGACAATATCTGCTAGAGATGGGCCTGTATCATTAACAAATGGTATCAAAGCCAGACACTGGACTATGTGCCAGGAAGGAGGCTGTTCCCCGAGGGAAACATGGGGGCAGTGTGCCACTAAGAACGCTGGGCCCCGAAGGGGGGTGGATTTGGTGTGGATCCCACGTCGATGGGAAAAGGAACGAGTGTCAGCGACGACACTAGGCTCCGAAGGGGGGTATATTGTGAGGATCCCACTTTGGTTGGGGAGGAGAACAAAACACCCTTTCTTTAGAAGGGTGTGGAAATGTTTCCCTAACAAACACGTTTTAAAAACCTTGAAGGGAAGCCCGGAAAGGAAAACCCAAATACAATAATATGTGCTAGTAATGGACTTATACTACTTATATTGTTACAAGAATGATCTCCTTTTCTATTTCTTCTCGATTTGAAAAAAGCTAAATATTGAGAAAAAGGGCAACTCCTTGGAGAGCAAAGAATCTTAGGATTCAAAGCTATGAGAAACATAAAAGTTAGTGTGAAGGCTAATTATTCAAACACTTTTTATTTCCTCCATTGCTTCAAGAAAATTGTCAGACTAAAAGAATCCTTTGACAAGACTTCAAATTAAAATGGAATGGGATAATTTAACCCTCTCATGAACAACGCATAAACATCAAAATAAAATTATAACCATTATAATGTCCCTTTTTTAATTTTTTGTTCGTATTAAAACCACTTATTAATTATCTCATCGACTCTCCACAATCCAACACCTCCCCTTTAACCAAGTACCGCCTCAGCTTAATCAATACTTTGTTTGACATGGCTAAGTTTAAGGCATGACTCTATTACCATGTTAGATGAACACGACTCTCTACAATGGTATGATATTGTCCACTTTGAACATAAGCTTTCATGGTTTTGTTTTGAGATTCCCTAAAAGGCCTCTCACCAATATAAATAGTATTATTTGATTATAAACCCATGATCATTCCCTAAATTAGCCGATGTGGGACTTTCATTCAACCGAAAGAACTAGGTTGAATCAGGTTATGTAGAGAACAATACAAAAATCAAATTTTGCAAAAAAAACCCGTTGAATCTAACTCGTGGAAGACAAAACACAAATGAAACATGTGTCGACAAAGTAGGGCTTGAACACATCGGAAAGGAGAAGGGACACACATACAGCATTGTCGAAGGAAACAAGTTAGATTGGGGTGGTAGACACTTAGTAACCAAGGAAATTGAGGAAAATTTCACGCACTCCAGGGTTCGAACGCACGCTACAGGGGTTGGAGTGGTCAGTCAGCGAATGCTACATGTCGCATCAAGTAATGCTTGTAGAGATTGACCGGATATGACACATGAGAGCATATTTTTCTTCAGGTGACTAGAATATGCATTATTAGGACTATAGAGGGGTATTTAGGTGACAATGCAATATATGATTTAGAAAATTATCAAAATGAATTTAAGATGCATGCGGATTATAATGTTTGCTATTGTGCTAGAAAGGAGGAAGGCATATTGTGATCTATGTTCTGGGTGATTGATGTAATTATCTTCGTGTTGAGATTTCATAAATGTTTAGATAATATATTACGTGCTTTAGGTGATTGATAAGATTGTCTTCTTAACAAGCATTTATGAATGTTCTAAGTTAAGAATAGGGGGTTACATCTATGAAATTTTAATGTTGACCAAGGACAATACATTTCTAGTAGACCAAACACCCTAGGGTTGTAAGCGACGATTAGTGGTCGAGATCACAAAGCTCCCAAAAAGTTAGATTAGCCCGAAGAACTAATCTCAAATGACTTGAAAATGTTAGTTTAAGATTTAAACCACCAAGACGCGCTAGGAACAAAGCAAACCTCCACGGCACCCATTGAATTTAAAGAGAGATTACGAGGTTGATAAAAGTGTGAACATTATCACTAGAGCCCGACTGGCTCCTATTTCTCTCCAGTACCACAATAGTACTATTTGGTCACCTAGGTCAGATTCAGTAGTACCACTTCCAAGCCGTAGATATGTAGAAACACTTGCGGTTGAACTTGACTAAGGTCAAACAGGATGACCCATCGTGGTGACTTAAATAGTTATTATTGTTTAGAGAGGGCTCGAGAGCCTAGGCTTATTGTCCTCAGTACGTGGAATGAAAGTTGAAATTTTATTTTAAACATCTATGTGGATGATCTTTTATTTAATGGGAATGATGAAAAATTGTTGAAGGAAATTAAATGTTCCATAAATAAATAGTTTGATATGGCTGACTTAGGTCATATGAGATTTTTCCTTTGAATTATGATGTTTTTATATGCCAAAGATACTATGATGTTGAAGTTTTAAATCAATTTGGCATAGAGAATTACCATTCTATTTGTAATCTCATTATTCTTGGACAGAAAATTAACAAATATGAAAATGGTGCAAAAGTGGATGTAACTTTGTATAAAGAAACAGTGGAAAGTCTGATGTATCTCGCATCGACTCGTTCTGAGCTCATTTTATTGTAAATTTGATTAGTCATGTTATGACATATCCAAAACAAACCTTTTGCAACAGCTAAAAGGGTTTTAAGGTACTTCAAAGATACCATAAATTATGGTGAAAAAGGGAGGAGTGAGTGATTTAATAGGATTAACTAATAGTAATTATGCAAGAGACATAGGAGATAGCAAGAGTACTTCAACCTATGTATTAATGATGGTTAGGTTTTGATAGAAGAATAACAAAGCCACCAACCTAAACTATATGAGTTATAATATCATTAAATATTCAATTTGACTTCTATAGCTTTACAAATAATCAAAAATAGAAACTAACCACAATTCTCATCCAATAGTTAAACTAAATACCTAAAAATACTCCTGACATCCAGAATTAGTTCAGTTACAAAAACTATGCACACAAAGTTCTTCATGCAACTTCTGACATGCTTATAATTTTAGAGATTTTGTCAACAAATGAGCAGGTTTATTTTAGGTACCACAAAATAATAAATTAACCGTTCCTTTTATAAGATCTTTCCTTCTTTTATAAGATCTCTAAGAAAATTAAATCTTACTCTTATGTGTCTGGAACGTCCATGTACAACTGGATTTTTGGATAGCTTAATAGTTGAAGTATTATAACACATTAGCTTGGTTCCTTCTATTTAAGAGTGACATCTCTTCGAGTATCCTCCTCATCCAAACAGTTTGACATGCACAGGTACTAGCAGCAACAAACTCAACTTTTGTGGTTGATAAGGTGACTATAGGCTGCTTATGAGAAGACCAAGCTACTGCTCCTCCACTCATCATAAACACATAGCCTGAAGTACTCTGGCTATCTTTCATGTATCTGGCATAGTCACTATCAATAAGTCCGATTAAATCACTAACTTCTCATTTTCTATAAAATACTCCATAATATACCGTACCTTTCAAGTACCTTAAAACTCTTTTAGTTGTTGCAAAATGTTGTTGTGTTGGACATGCCATAAAACGACTAATCAAACTTTCAACAAATATGAGATCAGGATGAGTAGCTGTGAGATACATCAAAACTTCCGACTATTTGTTTGTACAAAGTTACATCTACTTTTGCACCATTTTCATCTTTACCAATTTTCTTTCTTGGAACAATGGGATTACAAACAGAATTCTAATTCTGTATGCCAAATCGATTTAAAACTTCAATCGCATATTTTCTTTGATATATAAAAATACCATCTAATCTTTGTATTACCTCTGTTCCAACAAAAAATCTCATCTGACGTAAGTCATATCACACTCTTTCTTCATGGAACGTTTAGACCCCTCTGATAATTCTTGCTCGTCTCTAGTAAATAAAAGAGNATCTGACGTAAGTCATATCACACTCTTTCTTCATGGAACGTTTAGACCCCTCTGATAATTCTTGCTCGTCTCTAGTAAATAAAAGAGCATCAACATAAATGCTTACAATAAGAATTTTACCTCCCTTCCTCTTGATGAAGAGTGGCTGCTCACTGGAACTGCTTTTGAATCCTTCCTTGATGAAGTAGGATTCTATTCGACTAAACCAGGTTCTAGGTGCTTATTTTAATCCGTAGGGAGCCTTTTGGATTTTGTACACATTTCCTCACTTCCCTTCTTCTAACATCCTTTTGGTTGTTCAATAAAAATATCTTCTTTTAACTCGCTATATAAAAAAGTTGTTTGACATCTAACTAATATAGTTTCTAACCTTTTTAGGCTGCAAAAGCAATGATCATTCTCACAATATCCATTCTAGCCACAGGTGCCTACAATTTCGTATAATCAGTTTCATGCTCTTGTGTGTAGCCTTTAACAACCAATCTTGCTTTGTATTTATCAACTTCTCTAGACTCATTTAGCTTGGTCTTATAAATCTATTTCACTCCTATTTTCTTTGCTCAAGCCGGTAGAACCACCAAGTTTCATGTTTGATTTTTTTTTTCAATGGATTTGATTTCTTCATCCATAGCAAATCTCCATTTTGGGTATTTGACAGCTTCCTCAAAATTCATCTGAAATCATCAAGAATTCCATATTTTCTTCATCTTCTTCAGATAAGCCTTCACCAGAATTATAATCTGCTAACCATACAGGTGCATGTCAATTTCTCCCCTCCCTTATTGTCAAATCCGGTGCAAGAGCTACTGGAAAATTGTTTCCAGCAACTGGTTCAATTGTTTCTGCAATCGGTTTAGTCATTCCTTCCGCAATTTCCTCTTTTTCATTTTCAGCAACTGGTTCAATTGTTTTAGCAACCAGTTCAGTCGTTGCCTCCGTGATTTTTCCTTCTTCGACTATGTTCTCATCAATTTCAATAGTTTTCCCCCAGTCCAATTTTGTTTCACTGTCAAAAAATTTCCAATCTCATTCACGATCTTCCTCAAAAGCTACATTACGACTTACTATAATTTTATTTGGATTAGACATTCTATAGCCCTTGGATTCGCTGTTGACTCCAAATAAAACACATGTTACACTATTATCTTCAAGTTTGCTTCTCTTGGCATCTGGAATATGAATTGTCCCACACATGACTCCAAATAAAACACATGATACATTATTATCTTCAAGTTTGCTTCTCTTGGCATCTGGAATATGAATTGTCCCACACATGACTCCAAATAAAACACATGATACACTATTATCTTCAAGTTTGCTTCTCTTGGCATCTGGAATATGAATTGTCTCACACATCCAAAAAATCTGAAATAATCTACTGATTGTTTCACTCCGCTCCAAGCCTCTTATGGTGTCATGTCTTTTACTGCAAGAGTCGGTGATCGATTCAAAATGTGAATCGTCCACCTTATTGGTTCAGGACATAATTTTTTAGGCATTTCTTCTCTGTCAGCATAGCTCTTACTAAGTTCATCACAATGCGATTTTTGCATTCGGCCACTCTAATTTGTTGTGGGGTATAGGCTGTGGTCAATTGTCCCTTCACTCCATGTTGTTTGAAAAAATCGCTGAATTCTGCAAAGTTGAATTCTCCTCCTCTATATGTCATTAAACATTTTATACCAATACACATTACTAATAGTGTGACGAGCCCCATGCAAAGTTAATTTCACTGCACCATTTCCCGTGATTTTCATACTTGTATTATTTCCAAGCTTGACAATGTTGGAAAAGGTCTTTTTTAAGCTTGAAAACATACCTTCACTTGCACAGATATGATTTGAGCAACCATAATCTAAGAACCAAACATCACTCTTTTTTGCTTCATGTATTTCCATATAAGCAAATAACAGCATTTCATCTTCTTCTTTCAACTCTGTATAATTCAATAACTTATTCATCTTTGGACATTCATATTGAAAATAACCTAAGTCATGACTCCTATAACATTCAACAGTTGCTTTCTTGAAAGTTGATCTTCCTCTTCCGCATCCTCTGCCCCTGCAAGTTCCTCTTCATTTGTTACTTATTTCCGTTCGACCTTCGACTTTTAGAACTTGCTCGTCTCTATTAATGCTGGATCTTCGAAATTTTTGTTCATGCACCACTAATGAACTTTGTAATTCATCAATGGACATGTTATCAGTATCTTTAGATTTCTCAATGGATACTACAACATAGGTAAATTTTTCAGTACTCACGGTGTGCATAATTTTTTATACAATTTTTTTGTTGGCATATCTTCTCCATTGCTTCTCATCTTGTTTGAGATTGTCATCACTCTTGCAAAATAATCTTTGATACTTTCATCCTTCTTCATCTCTAGGATCTTAAATTATTTCCTTAATGCATTAAAAAGAGATATCTTCACTTTTTGGTTTCCACCAAATTTTTGCTTCATTAAGTCCCAAACAATCTTGGCTGTTCGACGATCCAAGATTTGTTCAAAGACAGTAAGATCAATTTCCGTGGAAGAGGTAATGCTTTACTTGGTGATATTTGAATCTAGCATCATCAAGGTGGCCCTTTTGTGCCTCAGTGAGCATTGTTCCTTCCTCTTGTTCTGAGAAACCAAGCTCTACCACACTCCATAGATCCTTTGCTATGAGCAAATTTTCCATCAGCTCACTCCAATAATCATAGTGACCATCGGAGTGAGGGATTTTCGTTAAATTTTTGTCTTCACTCATACTCTCTCTGTTTGATCACTCAAAAATTGCTACTCTACAAAGCCTAGTGGTGGCTCTGATACCAATTGTTAGGTTTTGACAGAAGAATAACTAAGGGAGAAACATAAAAATTGAAGTTTCAAGTGATAATATTATTAAATACTGAACTCGAACTTCTCTAATTTTACAAATAACCAGAAATAGAAACTAAGACAAATCTTGTAAAGTACTTAAACTAAATACCTAAACATACTCTAACTATCTAAAACAAACTATCTGTATTTAACTATGATATGCATTATGATCCCGAGTTTTTCTCGCTCAAAATCAGATGCCCTATACATGTTTCTTGTAAGATATCCTACCCATGTTTTATTTTGTGGATGTCATGTTCCATGTTCCTGTTTTTTCCGCACCTAGAAAACCTGCCCATGTTTACTTGCAAGTTGTCCGAGTTTTTATTTTATTTTATTTTATTTTATTATTTATGATGACAATTTTAGATTCATGATATTCACCAACTATTTGTCCTTTTTAGGTCTTCTACGAGGAATAGTTTTTTGGGATTAGGTTTAAGGATTGACTGAGTATCATGACTCATGGTTTACAACCAAGGTCCTCAAGATAAGAAATTATTTTAAGGTCTTGGTAGGGTATGCATAATTTTTTATACAATTTTCTTGTTGGCATATCTTCTCAATTGCTTCTCATCTTGTTGGAGATTGTCATCACTCTTGCAAAATAATCTTTGATACTTTCATCCTTCTTCATCTCTAGGATCTTAAATTATTTCCTTAATGCATTAAAAAGAGATTTCTTCACTTTTTGGTTTCCACCAAATTTTCGCTTCATTAAGTCCCAAACAATCTTGGCTGTTCAACGATCCAAGATTTGTTCAAAGACAGTAAGATCAATTTCCTCGAAGAGGTAATGCTTTACTTGGTGATATTTGTGCCTCAGTGAGCATTGTTCCTTCCTCTTGTTCTGAGAAACCAAGCTCTACCACACTCCATAGATCCTTTGCTATGAGCAAATTTTCCATCAGCTCACTCCAATGATCATAGTGACCATCGGAGTGAGAGATTTTCGTTAAATTTTTGTCTTCACTCATACTCTCTCTATTTGATCACACAAAATTTGCTACTCTACAAAGCCTACTGGTGGCTCTGATACCAATTATTAGGTTTTGACAGAAGAATAACTAAGGAAGAAACATAAAAATTGGAGTTTCAAGTGATAATATTATTAAATACTGAACTTCTCTAATTTTACAAATAACCAGAAATAGAAACTAAGACAAATCTTGTAAAGTACTTAAACTAAATACCTAAACATACTCTAACTATCCAAAACAAACTATCTGTATTTAACTCTTTTTTACATAATCAAATTCTTCTAACAATGACAGTGGAGAAGTAATAGTTTGGTCTTCTCATACAAAGCCTATAGTCACTCTATTATCTACTAAAGTTGAGTTTGTTGCTGCTTCTTCCGGTGCATGTCAAGTTGTTTAGATGAGAATGATATTAAAAGAGATTGGTTATTCTCAAATAGAAGAATAAAACTAATGTGTGATAATGCTTCAACCATTCAGTTGTCCAAGAACCCTGTTCTACATGGACATTTCAAGCACATAAGGGTAAGATTTCACTTTCCTAGACATCTTTCACTTTCGTAGAGATCTTACAAAATAAGGAGCTATTAATTTATTGATTTGTTGACCGCCTCTCTAATTATAAGCATTTCAGAAGTTGCGTGAAGAACTTTGATATGATAAGGAATCACTACAATGGGAGTAAGATTGGGATTACCTTGTTGATCAAATATCTCAAGGCAAGATCACTTAATTGAGATTCGAATCACTCCACAAGCAAGATCGATCATGTCTAGCTTGAATGATTCTACATGCAACCTAAACTACATAGAATTGCAAAGAAACTTAGCCATTGGCTAAAGAAGAGCACAAATGCTTCTTTTACTATATCTTAAAGTCTACCTTACAAACACAACATACATGGCTTTATATAGCCTCAAAATGAAACTATTAAAGGCATTCCAAAAGTTGTAACATTCATACTTAATGACCATAATTAGTCATTATGTAAATGTAACCTAAACTAAATAAAATGTCTTAAAATACAATAACTCTAAATTACTCTAAATTGTAATCACCAAAAATTTATCACATGAAACTTCATTCTTCTTCAATGTGACATGAATTGAAATATCTTTTGATGATTTTAACAATATTTTCTTCACATCTTCATTGAAGCATATTGTATGATTGATGTCTCTTGGTTCATATCAAACTTGGCGTAGAGAGTATTTCTTACTTAGCTAATTCTTGAAAAATAATAATAATCTCAAGATAGGGATTCTGAGAAGAATTTGATATAGTTAAAAACCATTAAATAAAGGTCATTTCTTTTCTGATAATTAGAGTACTTTTAGCTCTTTATGTTAACTATGGAGCTATTTTGGCTTTTTGTTTCTCTTTCCCATATTATTTTGTAAGGCCATAAGAGGCCTAAGTTCTTGTTTATGTTTTGTGCTTAGTCATTCTTCTCTTAAAACTTAAATTGAGTTGCAGGTAGACACGTGGGTCGCTCCCCTATAGGTTGATTATAAGATAATTCCTATGGAAGGGTCACTAGTTAACATGATAAAAATGTAGAGACATCATACTGTCATATTTCATTATGATGAGGTCGCGCTTTAATTCAAGATATTGGTCATTTAANCTATGGAAGGGTCACTAGTTAACATGATAAAAATGTAGAGACATCATACTGTCATATTTCAATATGATGAGGTCGCGCTTTAATTCAAGATATTGGTCATTTACTATTTTGACTATACAAACTTACTAAATATGAATATAAAAATCTTAGTTCACTCCAAGATGAGATATGTTGTCAAGTAGATCTGCAATACTAAAACTCAATGAATAACTTTCAGACTCCAATAGGGTCGGTGATATGTAAGAGAATCACTTGAAATTTCAAGGTCTTCCCAAAAGCATAGATAGTTATAGAACTAGACCTGAACTTCCTAGAGCCCATAGAAAAGTTCATGCTAACCTATTAGGAATTAGATGTAGTGAGGGCTAAAGTAGACTATTTATAGAGTATTTTCATATTCACCCTATTTTACATTTCTTTTTCAAATGTTTGGTGACTACTTATCGAGATAGAGGAGCATTTAGGAGTTGTTCAGTCATAGAGGGGTCGTTGCGGAAAGTCTTATCTATGTATTTTGGGTCTGAGATTCTAAACATGATGAACTTCAAAAATCTAGTCATGAAAGAAAGATGAACTTGTACAATAAAATGATATTGAGCAAATAAGAGGGATCTAGAACCTAGCCCAACCTTTACCAATTAACTTTTTTTTTTCTTTTTTTTATTATTGAGAATGAACACTTCATTCGTAGAGCAGAAGCGTTAGAATTTACTTTGAATTTATTTACAATTATAAAAAACTAAGGGTTAAGCAAAATTACATCGAAGAAATATGGACAAGGTTCAGGTGGGTCTTTAATTTATTTGACCCAACTCCAACAATTGAATCTTCTCCCATATAGAATTCCTCCTAGCAAAACACTCTTAGCCTTGGAGTTTCTATGATTGAGCCACCTAAAAACAAGGTGTTTGTTTTGGTACAGGTAGTGACTTTTAATTTTTTTTAAACTTTTTTTAGTCATTGTATTCTCTGGTAGCTCTCACTCAGATGTGGTCTTCGATTCATTCATGTATTCTTCCTTTATTGGGGTGTCATAGCTCTACTTTCTTTTCTGGGTAGGGTTGAATGCATAGTACTTCTCTATGACGGTTCATGCACGTGCCCTTGAATTTACTAGAAAGTCTCGTATATGCAACCACTAGACTTGACTACGAGATAGCACATGCTCCTTGTAATTTTTTCTTTATTAATGATTTATTCTTTCTTTTATTTGGAAATTTAAAAATATATTATAAAAACGAATTTCTCTCTAAAGAAACTTTGTTTTTTCTGAAACTATTTCATTTACATTTTTTTTTTCAATTTAATAAACAATGTAATAATTTGATTTCTCAAAAATATATTTCCTTTAAATAAAGATAATAAATATTTTTCTTTCAATTTTTTAACATTAAACAAACCAATATTAATTTTATAGAAAGGATTCTTTTAGTCAACAATTTTCTTAAGGCAATGGAGGAAATAAAAAGTGTTTGAATAATTAGACTACACTAACTTTTATGTTTCTCATAGCTTTGAATCCGAAGATTCTTTGTTGATGCCCTTTTAATTCACTATAAAAGCTTCATCTTCATCCCTCCCTCTTTAAACCAACACTCACATTCCAATTCATTTGTCCATTTAATCACTTTCTCCATCGATGGGAGGCAATAATAGATCGAAGAAAGCTCACTCATCTTTTTCGATCTTCAACTTTTTCAAATCTAGAAGAGGTAGAAAGGAAGATCATTGTGACCACAGTGGCGGTTGGGACGATATGTCAAGATCGAGCAAGGTATGGCCGAGCGATGAGGACAAAATGCATCGTTGGGTTGCTGAACCTGGCATTGATAGAAAAGCTAAGGATTACATTGACAGGATCTATCGAAATCGTGTTTTTGAATCTGAGCGACAAACTGTTACCTTACCTGCTAGTGGAACAAAACTCGATCTGTAAATAATTTGTCTATAGGTCGTTTTTTTTGTGCATAGGTTAAATTCATTTTTCATATGATGTAATTTTATTAAAGTAATATATGTTTGTGTAATTTAAGAATTTATTGCGTTCAATGTTTACATCCTCAACTAAAATATTAACCGTAGGTTTTGGCTGGTCTAAAACCAATGAATCTATTATGCTTTGAAGATGTTATTACATGAATGTATTTTAGAATTTATAATCATACTGTAATAGTAAAAAAAAACTGCACAGTCGCCGGAAAAGACACGAAAATTTCGTCGACTTACCGGAATTTTCGTAACTCCTATCAAACCACGAAACCTCAGAGACGCAAGAACCCTCTAGAGTACGCTACGACGAACGGTGCATATGTAGGAATAAGGCAGTGACAACTTTGGGTACGTAGAAAGGAAAACTTCGTGTTTTCATCTCGTGGTAGGCGAAGTTCAAACTCGTGGAAAAAAATCAATGGATCTATGTTTGAGAGAATTACAAGGACCTTAGATGTCATGAGAATGGAAGACAAATCGATTTAGTGTCTTAGGGGTCGGATATTGGGTGAGAGAGCATCGGAATACGGTTGTCAAATGAGAGAGTAAGGAGATCTAGAAAACGCATGGAACCAGGCGAAGAAGACGAAGTCCATTGGATTCGGATCTAGGTCAGGTACCGGCCACCTGCAACCCAATATCAGTCCAGCCTTGTTGACAAATGGCGCAGTCATAGAGGACAGCACATCTGTGCTCTGCCCAAAGTCTCCCAGCACGACCCACCTGCCAATTTTAAGAACACGACCTAAACCCGCACGACGAATCCATCAGCCACAAACAAAGCTCAAATTGAAAGAAGTATTCATCAAAGTTAAGATGAGAGGTATGTTTCCTTAAAAAAAAATTATATATATATATATATAACTCGAAAGAAAAAAAGAGTTAAGAAAATTAAAGCTCATATTAAAATTCATTAAGTTATGACGAGGATCGAATCTATTATAATTCATCTTAACCATTTTCACTAAAAAAAATAATAACCAACCGCTTAATCTCAATCTACTTTCAAGAATATTTCACACCCACACCAATACTCATTGAGAACAATCACTGGTTTAAGTTTGGGGGTATTAAAACAATTATATCACCCCATGTAAAGGGTAAGATTTAAAAAAAAAAAAAATCGATACCCGAGACCACTCCTCTTCAACCAAGCTTGAACTCTCAATGCAAAAAGATAATAATAATAATAATTATAATTATAATAAATAAATAAAAACAAACAAAGAAATTGTCCAAATTGCTCGTAGTCAAATAATCTGCATCACCAATGGAGGTGTTTGATCAGAGTTAATGGAGATGTAAAAATAAAAAATAAAAAAAATGAAGCTATCTTATTGCTCAAGTGATTGGTATCACAAATGTGACCATACTGTAAACTTGAAGATGCTAGCCAGAGAGATGAGCTAAAGAAGAATGAGTGTTGGCCTATACAGTCATCCCTC
>NC_036643.1:8919756-8920816 GCF_002806865.2 Cucurbita pepo subsp. pepo
ACCAATAGTGGAGGCACCTAGAGAATAGGGATGACTTGAAGGATTCTTGGGAGAAAAACAATTTTTGTTATGATAAGAGAAAATTAATAAAATAAATTATGAAGTCAAGTTGTGGAAGTAAGAATGGTGTTAATTTTCTAGTAAGATTTAGTTAAAGTGGAGGGTGAAATGTGGGGAAAAACTGAGTTGATGAAGAAATATAAGGAATGTGATATAAATCATATGTTTGATGAATACTCTACAAACGTAAATATACACATAAGAAAAATTTTATTAATGAGAAAAAATGAAAAGAAAGTGAGAATAGAGACCATGATTATTCAAGGATGAGCAATCTCTAACTTAAAGGGTGAGAACACTCCAAAAGTAGAGTTATATGTGATATATTTTTGGAGTTAACTCATATTGGCCATTTTTTCATTAATTACTCAATTTATTCTAATTAGTATACATGAAATAGTCAAGTGTGGTTCAACATAAAAATAATATTAATTTGCATAAATCGAGTTTAATTGTATATTTAATTGAGTTATTTGGTAAATATTCCAATTNAGTGAGAATAGAGACCATGATTATTCAAGGATGAGCAATCTCTAACTTAAAGGGTGAGAACACTCCAAAAGTAGAGTTATATGCCCGAAATGGGGAGCAATGCACCTAGTTATATGCCCGAAATGGGGAGCAATCTCTAANTATAGCAAATTTGGAAACAAATTGTTGACCCTCATGCTGAAACAATTCGGAAAGCAAATTTCAACATGAAAATTTTAAACCATATCACCAGTCCAAGAAATTTAAACCACATCAGTAGTCCAAGTGGGTGATTGACTACCCAAAAATGTCCTAGGTGGACAATTTTTTCCTTTTTAGCCCGAAATGGGGAGCAATGCACAAGGTAAAAGGAACATGAATACCTAAAAAGAGGGGAGCCACATTTGAGGAAGAAGAAAAGTGGAGATTAGACACCAGAGTCTCTGCTTCTGTGAACTGCTATGAAACCAGAGAAGAAAAAGAAAAAACTCTAATCTAATAGCGGTTGACAGCAGAAGGAAAAGAAGAC
>NC_036643.1:8922256-8926126 GCF_002806865.2 Cucurbita pepo subsp. pepo
ACCCACCTGCCAATTTTAAGAACACGACCTAAACCCGCACGACGAATCCATCAGCCACAAACAAAGCTCAAATTGAAAGAAGTATTCATCAAAGTTAAGATGAGAGGTATGTTTCCTTAAAAAAAAATTATATATATATATATAACTCGAAAGAAAAAAAGAGTTAAGAAAATTAAAGCTCATATTAAATTCATTAAGTTATGACGAGGATCCAATCTATTATAATTCATCTTAACCATTTTCACTACAAAAATAATAACCAACGGCTTAATCTTAACCTACTTTCAAGAATATTTCACACCCACACCAATACTCATTGAGAACAATCACTTGTTTAAGTTTGGGGGTATTAAAACAATTATATCACCCCACGTAAAGGGTAAGATTTAAAAAAAAAAAAAATCGATACCCGAGACCACTCCTCTTCAACCAAGCTTGAACTCTCAATGCAAAATAATAATAATAATAATAATAATAATAATAATAAATAAATAAATAAAAACAAACAAACAAATTGTCCAAATTGCTCGTTGTCAATAATCTGCCTCACCAATGGAGGTGTCTAATCAGAGTTAATGGAGATGTAAAAAAAAAAAATAAAAAAAAAATGAAGCTATCTTATTGTTCAAGTGATTGGTATCACAAATGTGACCATATTGTAAACTTCAGGATGCTAGCCAGATGAGCTAAAGAAGAATGAGTGTTGGCCTCATCCCTTGAATTCTTGTTATTTACACCAATAGTATGGACCAAGAAAAGAGTATGGACCAATTTCATACCTTTTAATGAACGGTAGCTCGAGTTATAAATTTTTAAAGTTGGCTGAAACTCCTTTCCCATGCCATAACTTACATAGAACCACTTCTTATTGGATAGTTCATTCTAGACCTTTTNCGGTAGCTCGAGTTATAAATTTTTAAAGTTGGCTGAAACTCCTTTCCCATGCCATAACTTACATAGAACCACTTCTTATTGGATAGTTCATTCTAGACCTTTTTAGCCCCCAATTTCATCACCAAAATTATTTCTTTCCTCCCCTTAAAGCTAAAGAAATTATCTTGGAGGGATGAATTTGTGTGTGGCGTTAACTTTTGAGTTAAACATTTCAGTCTATAGGTCAACTAAACGCATAAAGTTTCTTCTTTTGGGTAGCTCGATCTTGACTTCTTTAGGTCACAATTCTCTTATGAAAAGTATTCATCTCAGCCTTCTAAAACTAATATAATGATCACTTTAATATGAGAGGGACCATAAAAAGAAAATTCAACTTTACCCCCAAAACTTACTCGAAATGATTTCTTCAAACTCGTGATGTTCCTAAGCTCGTTGGCCTTTGAGGTCTTCATAATTTTTTATTGGGATAGGTTAAACACGATGAATATGAGTGTAGACGTATATTTCAATTTCAAGCTTTTCCTTCAACTAGCTAATGGTTGATGAATTGAGAGAACTTGTTTGAGATACTTTCAACCTTGTTTTCTTCACCAAAGTTGTGAATAATTTTATGAAGAATGTGTTCTTGAGATAGTTACTATAACTAAACAAGCTTAGATTTGAAAGTGGTAAAGTCGAGCTGGAGGACCACGCAGAGTGTAGAAGAAAGTCGATTAAGCTCGCAAAAAACATGTACGAATGGACGACATATATGACTAAACAAGCTTAGATTTTGCATGAGTTGTGTTCGATTTGTGAAGGAAAACTTCACTCAAGGTCCAAGAAAGCCACAAAGTCAAGCTAAAAATGTGAATGGTGCTTGAGTTTCTCTTGAGACTTGTCATGAGCATGTCAAGATCATGATACTGCATGGTTGAATTGTACAACCATGACACGGTGCATAAAGTGTTTCATGTCTTATTGCTATGGAAGTACAATTTAAAACCTATACGAGGATCTATCTTATGAAGAGAAGTATGTTCGGATATTGGCTTGTGACGTGAAGTAGTTGGACAACAAAGTGATTCCCTTGGTCAAGGAACCATGGGAATGACGAGGCGACTTAGAAATATGTAGAGGACGTGAGGAAGTTCTACCTCGAGCTGTTCTAGAAATGAAAATCTTTTAGGGTAGAAAGTTACTAAAAAAAACTAAATTTTAAGTTGGGTTGAAAAATGCTTAGAAAACTCTTCAAAACCAGTACCAAATTAGAAAAATAATGAAGTCAACCCCATAAAGATGAATGCACTCCCTTATTAATAGGTCTTATTTAATCATAAGAAAATAAATTGGGAAAAAATAGAAAGAAAAGAAACTGAAAGAAAGAAGGACAGATAGGTTTGAAAGTGATGAAAGAAGGAGAAAATCGTTTCACCTTCATTTTGGTTGTTTGGTGTCTGTTTCTGACCAATGTCTTAAAGTTGCTTATAAAGCGATAGGAGAAGTATTCTAGACGCTTTGATCGTCCAAAACCATAAAAAATCGAGAAAGAACGAGATGTAAAAGTTTTAAATTTTAGCCTCTATTTTTCTCTAAATACATGAGATTTCTATGGTTCTAAAATTTAACCAAAGTGTTGCAGAGAGGATTTTTCACATCCTTTGTGAATGAATCTCCAGGCCAAAACGCACTAGTAGTTCGAGCAAGGGTAAGAAATTAGTTTCTAACAAACTTTGAACATGAATATTTCCTTGGAATGTCTACGAGGTTAGTTTAAAAAGAAATTTGGATTAGAACTTTTCAACTTTAGTGAAGAAAAAAAATTTGAATTGAGATACATTAAAAAAAGATACAATAATCCGAAGAATTTAGGAAAAACTTGAAATTGATGAATAATAAGTTTTAGAAATTAATTGATAAAAAAATTTATGTAGACACATTGGCTTTGGCTCGAAGGTAGGCGTGTGTACTTGAGGAAGCGACATGTTTTGGCCGCCGACTAGTCGCAAAAGAATAGAGATTTGAAGTATGCGCGTGGTGGTCGGAACTCTCATCTGACAAGGGAAGATTCGAAGGGCAAACCCAATCCATGACCCGACTCAACCCACCTAAGAAATCAGACGAGTATCAACCCTCCAATGTGTGTGACATGTGCAATGTCCTAATCAAATTCCTAGTGGCATGATCAAAGCCGATGATTGTAAGCTATGTCCTCCATCACGATCTTGAATGTAACTATCCATGGAATCATGTGTCGTGTGAAACGTAGATCAATGCCGTTCTTATCTGAAACTCAGGTTAATATCTTTCTTCAGAGCCGTTTCTTGTCCGCCCCCCCGCCCTGCATAGCGCTTCACTTTCGGGGATTCAGAAGAATACACTACTCTCTTATTTATTGATCTCGGTGAAAAGGAACCGTCTACCTGTTGGGATGCTAGACATTAAGTAAGTGGCTTAATGAGGATAACTGAGCTAACACGCCAGAATTGGCTGCTGGCACAACTGAGTGGTGAATATGAGCGAAAGACTACACTTGTGCATGTGTAGGCACTGTACAGCGTGTATGAGTCTCCTTTTCTAGCCGACCTCCGTTTGACTATTTTAACTGCAATTTTGATACTGATCTTAATTAAACTTGAATAAGGTCCCACGCGAGGAATTTTAAGAATTTTGAAGCACCAAGTTGTTGGTTTTTTGGCCCCTCATCTCACTTTAATTAATTTCAATTAATTAATTGATATTTTGATGATAACAAACCTACTTTTTAATTATTAACTATTTTCAGTATTTTGAACTGTCCACAGTATAAGGTCGGGAATAACGATTTCAACGACTTTTCAATTACTCAAATCAGAGCTAAAACGAAGAAATTACAATCGAGACAACATACCTGACGTGATGATGTGTCAGAAAAATCAAAATGATGGACAAATCAAAATATATCAAAGTGTGACATTTATAATTTTGGGAGAGTAACAAATGGTGGATTTTTTTTTT